>NW_015167129.1:104291-108677 GCF_001447785.1 Gekko japonicus | reverse complement strand
TCAACTTTTTCGATTTTTGTGCACACGTGGGGACTGGCCCACATGTGCACAAACCTCCCCCTCCCCCCAAGTGCCCCCGGCGCGCTGATTTAGCGATCCGCACTCAGGGGGCAACTTGGCTATTAGATATATAGATGTGACTGTTCATTTTACTCTGCTAATTCATTGCTAGTTGGGAATGGTCCACAACTATTCTGATTGGATCTTTTAGTGTTTTGACTGTATTTTGCATAGTTTTGAGCTCTGCACAGTAAATGTAACATACTAACCAATCTCTTGATTGTTGGACTTTCTGGCCTTGCTGTTGTGTACCCAGAGAAACGCACATGGTCCGCACATGGCCACGCGAATGGCCCAAGCTTAGCTTCCAGAGACAATAGCCCAAACGGATCCTAGGGTGCACCTACTGGACGGCTAAGATCTGAGAATGGACCTATGGGACTTGGGTGCACTGTACATATCCTATCACGGGTGTGGGTGTGTGTGTTGGGTGTGGTTTGCTACGGGGATATAAGCCGGCCTCTGGCCCGGCTACTTCATCTCAATTTCTCCTGTATATAATAAAGTATGAGCTGAAATCACTCCTCCATGCATCAGTCTCAGTACTTTATACTCGCTTTATACAACATCTCTCTCTCTCACAGACATATATACATTTCTTCTGTTTCAACTCATGGTTTCATGAAAATCAAGGCTGACTGTGAAGAGCTCCAGGTTTGTGATCTCCACAAACTGGGTGAGCGGGCAACAATGTGGCAAATGAAGTGCATTGTTGGTGAGCGTAAGGTGATGCACATTGGGACAAAAAGATCCCAACTTCAAGTGTAGGCTAATGGGGTCTGAACTTCCTGAGACTGAGAGGGGAAAAGATCTTGGGGTCGTAGTGGATAGCTCAATGAAAGTATACCCACTGCAGCAGTGAAAAAGGCAAACTCCATGTTAGAGATTATTAGGAAAGGGATTGAGAATAAAACAGTTGATATAATGCCCCTGCATAGATCTATGCTGTGGCCTCATTTAGAATACTGTTCTAGTCACCATATCCGCAAAAGGACATTGCAGAGCTAGAAAAAGTACTGAGGAGGGCGACCAAGATGATTAGGGGGTCGGAGCACTTTCCCTATGAGGAAAGGCTGAATAGTCTGGGACCTTTTAGTTTAGAAAAGGGACTTTGTATCTGGGGACATGTTAGAGGTTTATGTTACACATGGGATGGAGACAGCTGACAAAGAGAATTTTTCCTCTCCAAAATACTAGAATTTGAGAGAATCCAATTAAGCTGATGGGCAGTAGATTCAGGATGGACAAAAGGAAGTTCTTCTTTACACAGAGAGTTATTAAAATGTGGCATTCACTGCCAGAGGATGTAGTGATGGCCAGAGGAATAAGCAGCTTTAAAAGTGGATTAGAGACTCAGCCATCCAGCTGGCTATCTTCGCCTGTCAGATCCACGCCTCTGGTGGCTCTGCGGGGTCAAGCTGGCTCATTGTCCTCTTGAGGTGGGTAGCCTGGTGCCTTTGGGGGGGGATCTGCTGTCCATCGGGGAGGGACACTGTGTGGAAGGCCAGAGGGTGTTTCTTGGGGGACTTCAGAGGGTTTGTGGGGTGCTGGGTCCCTCCTGGGGTGGTTCCCGGTAAGGGCAGACAGGGGCGTGCCTGGACAGATGGGGCTGCTTTTGAAATTTTTTTGGAAAATGCAGTTGGATCCAGAACATGGCTGCCATGCCAGCACGTTACCAATCGGGCTGTGTAGAGCATATCGCTACTATATTTGAAACAACTTTACTTGCTTCCAGTTAAATTCTGAGCCCCCATTCTGGTTTGACCTTTTAAATGCTCTGTGATTAGGGTACTTCAAAGACTGCCTCCTCTCATATGAAGCTACTCATCTCCAGGGGTCATTTCCTGCAGGAGCGCACAGGAGTGGAGCTCCGGCAGTAAAGAGCCTAGGGGGCGGGCACATGCAACAAGCCCCACCCCCTGCTCCCAGCAGCCCTCAGTCAGAGCAAGAAGCAGTCAGGTCCAAAACAGTCCAGTGGTACCTTTAAGACCAAGTTTTATTCAGGTACAAGCTCTCCCTCCTCTGCAAGGACAGATCTGCATGTTCCCCCCTTCCCCCAATAGCTAGCAATCCAAAACAGTCCAGTGGAGCCTGAGAGGTGGGTGTTGCCTTCTGACACACTTCCGGTGATGTCAGGGGGTGTGACATATGCAAATAAGTTATGCTAATGAGTTATACTAATGAGCTCCTGCACCTCTTTTTCTACGAAATGACCCCTGCTCATCTTCAGAAGTCCTATTAATTGTGCCCTATAAGAAGACATTTTTGGCAGCAGCAATAAGACTATGGAACATCTTTGCTATGGAAGTCCCTTATGCTTCTTCTTTGTTGGCATTTAGGAAAATAATCAGGGCTTACAGTTAAGGATTTTCTTCTTTTACAGGCTAGTTTTGTATTGCTATATAATTGATATTGTTGGGTCATTTTTAAGTTGTGATATATTGTGTATTATTGTACTGTGATCTTTAACTTATCTATATATCTAATTTGCAGCAATCCTATAGAATCATACCTACCCCAAACAAATTTCTCTGCAAACTTGGGTGACCCCCGAGGTTTGCAGAAAAATCTGAAAACTTAAAAAAATACATTGGGGGGTTTAAATCCCCCCCCCCAAATAAAAACTTACCATTGAGGGCCAGGCTGCTGCTGCTACTATGGAGCCGATTCAGGCCAAGCAGCAGGGGCAGGGAATGCTGGGAGCTGCTCTGGGCCTGGTCACACCAGCAGGGAACACCAGGAGAGGCTCCAGACCCAACTGCGGTGGTGCAGAACACCAGCAGAGACTCCGGGCAGAGCCACAACAGCAGGGAATGCCAGGAGAGACTCCAGGCCAGGCCGCAGGAAACACCAGGAGTCGCTCTGGACCTGGACACCACCAGGAGCTGCTGCAGGCTTGGAATAGCTCCCAGGCACTGCTACTGCTGCTGGGCTCAAAGACAGGGGAAAAGAGGGGGGGAGAAAGAAGGGGGGATTGGTTTTTTTGGGGGGGAGAAATGAAAAGATGGGGTTATTGGCTTGGGGGGGAGAGAAAGAAGGGGGATTGGCTTGGGGGAGAGAGAAAGACAAAGAAGGAGGGACTGGCTTGGTGGAGGGTTGTAAAGAAAAAGAAGTGGGGATTGGCTTGGGGAGAGAAAGAAAGGGGAAGATGGAGGGAGAGGGAAGGAAGCAAAGGTGGGGAAATGCCCCCTCCCCACAAGATTTTTGCGAGTCCCTATTTGTATTAACTAATTCATGGACATACATTATGGCAAAAAATTGAGTATCTCAATGGATGGTATCCAGCCATTGATTGGAGGTAGTTCTTCAGCCTATGGAGTCTTCCTCCAATCTAAGTGGCTCTTTTACAAGAGAAACAGACACTTGAGCTGTAGGAATTCCCATTAGGCTAGAGGAAGGCTTCAAACTTTACTTAATGGCGTAGTAGAATACAGGTCAGCATAATCAATCATCTATGCTTCAAGGCAATGCAAGAGGCTATGGTGGAATTTGGTCCATATCCAAAATTGCTACAAAGAAGACTAATATACAGATTCATTGCCTGGAATCTGATTGATAATGATGTGAAAGAAAAAGCTCTCAGTATGTATGATCTGGCTTTGCTATTTAACTATTGTATCATTTCACTGCATGGCGACAGGGAATCCCAGTTTCAAGCCTTAGTGCTCGTAAAAGCACATTTCAAGCATATGAAGGTTTCAAAACCAAACCTTAATATTTTTTTCATTAACTTTTCTCTTTTGCTGTCAATCTTCATTCTGAATATCCTGTGTAATACCCTGGACTGAATTTTTTTCTCAATTACATTTAATACATTATTTCTTTATAGACACAATTAAGATCCTACCCTTTTGTCCTATCAGACCATTAAGGCAGCTAGCGATTAAATACAAAACATCATAATAATAACACATCATAAAACCACTTAAAGCGAAAACCCTGAGAATGCAACAACTTTCACACATGTAAAATAAAATAGTAGCAGCAATTAAAGCAGATGGCAAGAAGCTAATTGAGAGGACTAAGATCACTGAGGGAACACCAGACAGAACAAAAAAAGTCCTCATCCACTTTTCCTAAAACAAATGAGTTCAAAGGTTTGGTGGTTAATGTCCCGTTAATCTTTGTCACATTGTAGTTTTGTTGGTCTGTATTTCCACGGAACAAATAATGCTGCTGTTCTATTTAGAAGCCAAGCATTGTTGTATCTTCTTTCAAGAGTGTGGTACCAGTGCAAGTGCTATTGAAGAAATCTCTTGTTTTATTTTAGAAATTATTTTGAGAAAACTGCTGTTTCTTAGGATGCATCAAGACAGGTATATGGAA
>NW_015167129.1:86838-104248 GCF_001447785.1 Gekko japonicus | reverse complement strand
ATACCACATTACCTTTCTGTTCACTACTGCCACCATCCCCGCTCTTTCCCCTTTCTCTGTTGTTGTACATTTGCAGTGTGGTAACAACAGTTCCAGGCCCCCTGCTTCCTAGAAACCCCCCTTTCCCCACCCAGTGATAGCTTAATACAGATGCTTCACAGGGAGTGAGAAAGAGTGGGTGTATCCACTTCCTCTACAGATGACCAGGCAATTGTATGGAGGCAGGGGGCAGAGTCAGCACACTTATGCACACACTTTTCCCCCATGTGCTGAGTCAATGCAAGCAGGGTGCATCTGTACCAGGCTTCTGTTGTAGCGGTACAGCATGGTTTGGCAGGGAAAGTGGGAAAAACCTTCAAAGGGGTTAAAGGTGAAATGGCAAGGACCTGAACCATTTTGAAAAAAGGATAAGGTGCCACCCCCTCCCTTTAAGTGGTTGTGGGTGGAACATCCAGATGAACAGTCCTCTGGCAGCCATCCCAAAGTTCCTCCTTTGAACTGACTCAAAGTAAGTTTATTAGTGATCTGGTTTAAAGGGGAAAGCCCTGGGTATGCCACAAGTCGTACTCAGAATAAGCAGCACACAACATCTATGAACATTCTCCTTCAATGTGGGGTCTTCCCAGGGGTGTAGCCAGAAAACTTTTGTTGGTGGGGCATGAGGATATCTGGGGGGGGGACACCCCGGCTGTGCCTGCTGCTCCTCTTGCAGCAGCAGAAGCAGTAACTCTGGCTCTGCTGCAACCTCTAGTCCTCCTCTAATCCTCTTGATTGGAGAGACTCGATTCCAGGTTGCTTTTCTGCGTAAGCTGGGGGTGGGGAATCCCTGACTCTCTCTCTTTTGCATTTTGCTATTTTATTTTATTTGCGTTTTTAAAAATCTATTTATTTTTTGGCCTGGAAAAAAAGAATATGAGAATGAAGTTTCCCTGACTGTGCCTGGGGTCATTTTAGAAACCCTACATGCATCTTACATTTTTTAAAATATATTTTTAATTTTTGAAATGGTTTGGGGGTTTTTGTCTGTGGGGGCAGTGCTCATCTATGGGGGAGCACTGCCCCCAAATGCCCCCTGGTGGATACCAGTCGGGCTGTTCCTCCTCTTCGTACTACAAAACACCCTTGTGTGGAAGCAGCCTTCGTGTCAGATAGTCTGATTCCAAGCTGAAGTATTCAGAGATAGACCTAAGTGATTTAAACAGTAACTACCAGGTATGTCTGAATTTACACAAAAAAGCTTTTTGTCTAAGGAAAATGGAAATCTAAAATAGAATGGACATTGTGTCATTTTAAGTGCTGCAAACATCTTTCATCAATAGTGCCCTCTGACTGTTCCAAGCTAAAGCTCCAACTATATATAGTATCCATCAGAAACAAAGAACATGTTCATTTTCAACCTGCATATTTTCAAAACCAGCTTGCAATAAGCAACATGACAAGCAGTTTTAAAAATGAAATCCATAATCTATGCAGCTGAACTACATGAAGGTTGATTCCATGTGATGGGTCTTTTTTTTTTTAAATCAGCATCATTATAATGATATTGTAATAAAGCAATTACAATTTTTAAAAAGTTGAGGGGCAGGATTTGTGGCTGTAGGGAACCAAGGCAAGAAAAATGGCACTGATGTAGCCAGGGCCCACCAAAAATGCACATCTTTCCATCCACACATAGTGCAAATATGCTTTGAATGTGATATTTCCTAAAGGATCATATAAAACCATTTATGGCCAAGCAGTGGAAAAGAAGAATAGCAAACTATTGGGGGACTATGTGGTCACAATGCTACCAACAAACCCAGTTTCTGCCAGAGCAAGACCTTTATGGAGTAGCAACCAAAGTGAATCTACTGCATTCCAAGTATTTTCTAACTAGAGATGGAGAACCCCTAGGCAATCAATAACAGTTGCAACATCATCATCATCATCATCATTATTATTATTATTATTGATGCTGCTATGTTCTAAAGTTATTATACAATGCAGCATATGCAAATAACATTCTGCTAGAAGTAAACCACAACAGAAAGGAATTACTCACAGCGTGCAAGGGAAGGGAAGTGGACCTAAAGGAAATAAAGCCCCACAGATGGGTGTTCCCCACTGAAATCTATGTGGCATATCTGAGTAAATGTGGCTGGGGGTCAGGCTGAAGAAGTTCACAAAAGTCTGGAAGTTTAACAGATTTAATTATTGGGGATACCATTACGATTTTCTGCCCTAGGTTATGGAAGGAAACGAAAAAATCACGTTCCCTTAGGCAAAAGTATGAAGAAGAGATTGGTTTTATATCCCGCCCTTCACTACCCAAAGGAGTCTCAGACGGGCTTACAATCCCTTTCCCTTCACCTCCCCACAACAGACACTCTGTGAGGTAGGTGGGGCTGAAAGAGCTCTCTTGAGAACTGCACTTGAGAGAACAGCGCTGAAAGAACTTATGACTGACCCAAGGTCACACCAGCACCTGCATGGGGAGAAGCGGGGAATCAAACCCAGTTCTCCCAGATTAGAGTCTGCACTCCTAAACCACTACACCAAACTGGCTCTCAGGGGATAAAGGAATAAAACCAGGTAATGTCTTCTCATCTTTTTCTTCCGAACTGTTTTTTCCGTATACCCATTTCTTTAAATCAGGATAGCTTAATGAAAAGCTAAGGTGCTCTAGTATTAGAGGGTTTTTTTAGGAAATAAGACTAACACAACCACCCAAATTATCTGAATAAGGGAGCATTGACTTGCAAAAGGTGATGTTGTTGTTCAGTTGCACAGTCGAGTCCAACTCTTTATGACCCCATGGACCCTTCGCGACCCCATGGACCACATCACGCCAGGCCCTCCTGTCTTCCGCCGTCCTCTGAAGTTTGCTCAACTTCATGTTCGTTGCATATGTGACACTGTCTACCATCTCATCCTTTGCCGTCCCCGTTTTCTTTGACCTTCAATCTTTTCCAGCATCAGGGTCTTCTCCAGTGAATGCTCCCTTCTCATTTGGTGGCCAAAGTATTTGAGCTTCAGTTTCAGTATCTGGCCTTCCAGGGAACAGTCAGGGTTGATTTCTTTTAGGATTGACTGATTGGATCTTCTTGCAGTCCAAGGGACTCTCAAGAGTCTTCTCCAGCACCATAATTCAAAATAGGGTTGCCAAGTCAATTTTTCTTACCGGCGGGGGATCCTCGCCGGGCTCCGGGAGCCATCCGTCGATGTGCGCGCCGCCAGCATGTCACCAGAAGTGACGCGCGACGTCGATCACGTTGAAGGCGTGGCCCCGATCGTCGGAGGGAAAACCATAGAGTTTTCCCTCTGACGATCGGGGCCCTGCCCCCAACGTGATTGACGTGGTCGCATCACCTCCGGTGACACAGCCATGCTGCGCTTTGGGGGGCGGAGTTCCCCCCGGGGCCCGATTCCGCGGTGGCGGGAATCGGGCCTCCGAAGCGGGGGTTTACCCACCACCCGCCCCCACTTGGCAGCCCTAATCCAAAACAATCTATTCCTGCCACAAATGTTGTTAGTCTTTTTGGTGCTACTGGACACTTGCTCCTTTCTACTCCAACAAATTAAAAGTAACAGTTTGAAGCCTAAGTTTGGGGGAGAGAGGCAGAAGAGTTGGCTTCACTTTGGGCCAGTGAGCTTCATCTCACAGGTGGACATATGAATAGGATAATTTTTCTTTTTCTCCAAAAGTCTCTGCTAGAAGACATGAGTCCCTATGAATTTTCCCTAATGAATTAACTGCTAGGAGATGTGAACCCCAGGAGCACTGAGAGAAGTCATGTGTCTAGAGCTTTATTTTAAACACTGCCACCACCAAGATAAGAAGCTGCACACCACATGGACTCTAGTCACATATAGTCCTGAACAAACCATATTCACACAACAGTGATTGATAAATAACCAGATCTAACAAAGAAAATCCTGCAATGACTTCTTTATCATGCTTTTACAGTTCTTTTCCTTTGAACAGCTCAGCATACCTATAGTTACCAGGTAACTTCTATTCAGGTATCTTAGACTCAGATCAGCTTGTAACACATTACTTTGGTGCAAAATGAAAGTATTTTAAGCAGAAATAAAGCAGGACAAGGAGACAGAGAGAATCCAAAATGATCAGCAGATGAATCCAGAAGTGGGCTAGGCAACGACCCTCTACCACATAGATCTCTGAGGGGCTCTAACAGTGACCTGACTCAACAAGAAAGACATTGGACAGACCCAATTAAAATTGTATGGGAATGCTAGTATGAAGTATAAAGAGGGTTCTGAAAGAAAATAGGCAGAAAAGATAGATGGAGGGGTACATGAAGTCTTTAATTCAGTTGTCTTTATCAGACCTCAGTGTGTTTTTGCCTACTTTTCTGCCACAAGTATAGAACTCAATTTCCTATCTGGAGCAAGAAATAAAAAAGAAATACAGTTCAAGGTAACCTGGGTAGACGCCAGACAGAAAGCCCAAACAGGAAAGCAGTGAATGTCAATATTTAAAATAATTCATTATTATTTTATTCACTAGTTATAGTTTGAATAATGAGAATCAGAGTAAAGGACTCGTTTCTGAAACACATGAGATAATCTCAGACTGCAAGCAAATACAGATGTGGCAATATTGCGAGGGTGAATACAAAGTACATTGTTTTAATATAAGGACCAAAACATTATCTTTAGTATATTTAATCCACAACATGGCTCCATCTGTGGATATTTAAATCTGGAGACTGAAGCCATGAACAGACAAAACAGGTATTTCCACAAACCTGAGAAAAGCCCCAGATTTGCAGAAAAATCTGAAATATATTTAAAAAATACCTTGATGGAATTAAAAAACCCAAATAATTAAAGCAGTGCCTGTACCTTTAAGAAGCAAATGCCTTCAGTGGCCATTGCTAGGCAACCAATCTTCAAGCCTTGGTTTCTCTCAGTAAAAGGCAGAGGCCATGACTGTTTAGGCCTTAGAGGGAGGTCTCATAAGAGCCAGGCTCACCAGCAACCACCATGCAACTCACCATGCAACTTCTACAACCCAGCCTGCATGATTCACCCAGGCGTGGTTGCTTGCTACTGTTCAACAGCAGCTACCCCATAAAAGCCGCTGTTATGTAGTGGTTGAAATTTCAGACTAAGATCTTGAAAACCCAGGTCCAAATCCTGATTTCTATATGGAAGCACACTGGGTGACATTGGGCTAGTTACACACATTCATCCCAAACTACCTCACAGGGTGGTAGTGAGGGTAAAATTTATTTTTTATTTATAAAATTTATATCCAACCTTTCTGCCCTCATAAGGGCCACCAAGGCAGCTAACAATTTAAAACATGCATAATACATTATAAAACCATTAAACCACCTCTCCCAAACACACTTCATTAAAACAAATTTTAAACCCTCACTGTCGGCACGACGCCATCTTGGATACGAAAGCGATCTCCAAAAAAAAAAACACAAACATATAAAACAGTCAAAATACATACAAAACATAAAACATCCGTGAGGAAGGAGGGACCATTGAAGGAATGCCAAATGAAGCAAAAAAAGTCTTCAACCACTGGCAGAAGACAGCAACAGTAGGGGATGGACAAATCTCTCAGGGGAGGGAGGTACCATGACAGAGAAGACCCCAGGTTGCTACCGACCTAATCGCAGAAGGCAGGAGCACCCAAAGCAGAGCTTCCAAAGATGACAGTAATGGTCAGACAGGTTCATAAGAGATTAGGATGGTGGTCTTTTAGGTACGTTGATCCCAAACCATATAGGGCTTTGAAGATCAAGACCAGCACCTAGAACTGCGCCTGGAAACAAGCTGGAAGCCAGTGTAGATGGGCAAAAACTGGACTGATATGGTCTCTGCAATCCACTCTGGTCAACATCATGGTTGCAGCATTCTGTACAATGGAAATTTCCACTTTTCAAGGGTGCCCCATGTAGAGCATATTGCAGTAATCTAGATGTAACCAAGGCCGCAACACAGTAGGCAGATCTTTTCTGTCCAGTCAATGCTGGTAAAAGGCACTCTTGGCCACAGCTGGCACCTGCTTATTCAGCAGTAGGCCTGAGTCCAAGTGCATACCCAGGCTATGGACCTATTCCTTCAAGGGGAGTACACCACCATCCAGAATGGGTGACACCTTAAATCCCAGGTCAGATCTTGCACCGACCAGTAGCAGTTCCATCTTGTTGAGATTAAGCTTCAGTTTATTAGTCCACATCCACTCCAAAACTGCCTTCAGGGACTGGTTCAGGAATTCTGCAGCCTCTTTGGGATTAGCTGGAAGTGTGAGACAGAGCTGAGTGTCTTCCGCATATTGGTGACAACCCAGCCCAAATCTCCAGATGACCTCACCAAGCGGTTTTATGTAGATATTAAAACGCATAGGGGACAAGATGGAACCTTGTGGGACCTCATAGGCCAAATATCAAGAGGGCTGAACAGCAGTCCCCCAGCACCACTTCCAAAATCTACCCTCCAGGTAGGACCAAAACCATCACAGAATGGTGCCTCCCAATCCCAGTCCAGAAGAATACTGTGACTAATGATAGCTGCTTTGGGTTCCCATTGTGGAGAAAAGTGGGCTATAAATGATTGAAGATGGGGGGCAGATAAAAGGTAGGTTGATGGGTGAGTTTGAAGAAGTGAAGGAAGCAGGAAAAGGTGAGGCTGTTAAGGAGGAACTAGAGCAGGGCTGCCAGGTCCCCCGGGGGGGGGGGTTGCCCACTCAAAGGGCCCCTGACCCGCCGGCCCAGATCTGGCCAGCAGAAGGAACCCCGCCCCCAAAGTGCCCAAATCCGGCTGACATGCCTGGCGTGATGACATCACACAGAGGTGATGTCATCATGCTGGGCACCTCGCTGGGGGGAACGCTCTAGCATTCGGCCTGAAAACTCTATGGTATGTTCTACAGTACGAATGCAGAAGCGTCCACCGGCAGCATTTCTAGTATGATGACATCATTTCCAGATCACATCATCATGCTAGGCACACCACCGGTGGACGCTCTAGCATTCAGCTTGAAAACTCTATGATACTATAGAGTTTTCAGGCCAAATGCTAGAGCGTCACCTCAGCAACGTACCCACCGCATTTATGTCAACTCCAGGTGATGTCATTACGCCAGGTACGTTAGCTGGATTTGGGCACTTAGGGGGCGGCATGCCTAGCCCACTTCTGGATTACATAATTGCGGCACACGCAAGAATGTCATGGGCTGGGACCAACTTCCCCCCGCCGAAAAAGGTAAGGAACTTGGCAACCCTAAACTACAGTGGCAAGGGAATGCAGGAAAAGAGGTGTCCCTCTTTTTGGTTTAGGTTATTTCTAACCTTAGGAAATAGCATCAGTATAGATATATGATATCAACACTGTAGTTTATCTCAAAGATGAGGAGTGGCCAGTATATTTTGCACAACTACCCTTTTGCAGTGGATCTTCAGATTGTAAGGAAAGTATATCATCTTCTGCTTAATCAGATTATACAGGATAAAATGGTCACACACAAGGAAATGACCAGAAGTAATCTTCTAACATATTTGGCAGGCTAGGCTCCTCTGCAAAAGGAAGAAAAAAGTTTAGGGTGGAGATGAGAAACTTTGGAAGCAACCTGCTGTCTAGGAAGACACCAAAGGAAAAAGACAGAAAGTCATACACCTTGGAAATTTAAAAAAGTGAAACTATGCATCAAAGCATCCTAAATTCTGTGATAAGAAAATGTAAGTTTTGTGGCCTTTACAAATTATGCAAATTAGGCAAAGATGTATGACTTCTCTTACTTTGCGCAGTATATAGTAAAAGTCTATAGGCTGTGTGGCGGTAGGGGCCTGGTCTGGCATGCAGGCCCTGTTCTACCCTGCCCTCCAAGGTTTTCCCAATAGAGGCTTTTCTCTCTCTCTGGTAGCCCACCGCCCCCACCTGACCTTTGTAGGAATTGCCTGCCGGGAGGGTCAGGCCACCACCCCCTATATGGGGTGGTGGTCAGGCCTCCCAGCTTCCCTTCCAAGTTCTGAGGCCTTGCCTCTCTGTCTCCCACTGCCCTGTGCCTGGTCACCACAGAGACTGTTTACTGCCTTGCGCGCCTCTTGGAGGAATAGCAGCTTGCCAACTGTCTGCCTTCCCCCTGATGCTCCTTTTAAAATAGTGTGTCCAAGACAGTGGAGGTCTATGTAGTACAGAGAACCACTACTAGCACCCAAAGAAAATGTTCACAAACATACTTTTAGCACAGCACCAGACTGAGCAAGGGAGTCAAAAGAAATGGGTAAAACACAATTCCTCTGTCCCTCTCTCTATACATGACCTTTCAGATGTCAAAATACAGGACAGCCTCCTTAGCACAGATCTCTACAGAGAGGGGGGGAAACTTTTAAAACCCAGAGTGACGTTTTTTGTTTATTTCAAACCTCCAAGGAAAAAATGCATTTCTTCACAGGCTGCATTTACACATAGCTGGATCATGTGCTATAATAATCATTCATAGCTGGGTTGGCATATCAACACATGATAATCCTAGAGTTGCCAACACACCTATAGAAAAATACTCTGTCCCTTTAATAGAGGTTTAATGGGACGTTATTTACCAGGTGATATTATTTACTCCATGCCATGAAAAGCATCAACTGTCCATTACCATACAGAAAGTCTTTATTCAAATGAAAGGACATTTTTGCAGGTCTGTTGGCTACCCTAGAAAATCCTGCTGTACATGATTGCTATAGTGCAACAGTAGTGCCATATGCAATGATGCAGCCCATGTCAAAAGAAGAGGAGGAGGAGATTGGATTCATACCTCGCCCTTCACTCAGAGTCTCAGAGCAGCTTACAAACTCCTTTCCCTTCCCCTCCCCACACCAGACACCCTGTGAGGTAGGTAGGGCTGACAGAGCTCTGACTGAAACTGCTCTTTTCAAGAACACCTCTGACAGAACTATGGCTTGCCCAAGGTCATCCAGGAGCTGCGAGTTGAAGAGTGGGGAATCAAACCCAGTTATCCCAGATTAGAGTCCGCGCACTTAACCACTAAACCAAACTGGCTCCATTATGTTCAATTAAGCTTATTTCCAGGCAAGTATTCATAGGACTGCAGCCCTAGTATCTGTCTCATGATTACAAAACAGTAAAGGAGCTGTTCCTAACCACTGGGAACATCTTCAACAATTCTTTAGAGTTATCTTTGATACCTTCAAACATGCCATTGCAATCATATTGCCTAACTTTCTGTAAAGCTTTCAAGCAGACACAAAACTTACAGGCTTGTCAGCCTAACCTTTGCTCCAGGTAAATATGTAAAAAGCCTAAGCTATAGTTATTAGGCATTAAGAACAGGACTTGCTAAGCAAAATCAGCATTTATAAAGAAATCTTGCCTGATTAATTTTTCTGAATTCTTTTAAGATACAGGCAAGCAGGTACTACTGGTAACCTCATGAACATTATACATTCTGACTTTTACGCTTTTTTTTGGGGGGGGGGGTGTCAGTGTCTGGGTAATGTATCCAGTCCAGAAAAGTCAAGACACCAGAGACAAACGTTGAGGTTTGCTCCAAGAGACAATGGACTATGAGGATCCTAGCCCGCTCCAATCAGGGGGCTAGGTTCCTGGCCGAGAGCCTATGGGACTCTCGGCCACTGTAAATAACCTATAGGGAAGTAGGGGTGTGTTTTGGGTGGCGGTTTCTCGGGGGATATAAGCCGGCCTGCGAGCTGGCCAAAGTTATCTTGTTCTGGATAGAATAAAGTACGCTTTGCTGAAATCACTCTCTGTTTGCGTACTTTTCAGTCTTACACTAAGTAACAAGAAAAAAATACTACTGTTCTAAGAAAATGGTTTGTACATATTAGTAATTACTTAGAAAAGGGACATAGAGACTTGAGAAATTAGCAACTTTTGCAGTGGGTGGGGTAAAGTGGGAGTTCCTCTTCAGTCTTCTGTGTAGTCCCCCACTGGGGACTGCGTCTAAGCAGGCCTGCCACAGAAGAATCTTTACCAAGCTAAAACAATCCTCTAGAAGGCGCTCTTCCTCCCTCATAGTGAGCCAGTTTGGTGTAGTGGTTAAGTGCGCGGACTCTGATCTGGGAGAACCAGGTTTGATTCCGCACTCCTCCACTTGCACCTGGCTGGATGACCTTGGGCAAGGCATAATTCTGGCACAGCTGTCCTTGAAAAAGAGCAGTTACTGTCAGAGCTCTCCCAGCCCCACCTACCTCTCAGGGTGTCTGTTGTGGGGAGGGGAAGAGAAAGGAGTTTGTAAGCCGCTCTGAGACTCCTTTGGGTAGTGAAGGGCGGGGTATAAATCCAATCTCCTCCTCCTCTCCTCATACCATAGCTGTCCATATCTTCCCCCCAAAATGGTCACATGGACGAAGAGAGGGGGCGCCCACTCCCCTCAGTTCCTCTTTTGCCGTTGTTGTAGAAAGTTCATCTCTCCAATGCTGTGGCCTATTCCTAAAGAAGAAATAAAAGAATTACCGAAGGTATTGAATTTTTCTCTGAGCTGGGCACAAAAGTACAGCCCACGCTACTTCTTTTGGGTTTCAGGCAACTTAAGACTCACTCCTGTTTTTCCCTGGAGAGGGGATCACCCTCATGATGGAGTGGCTCAGAAAGCCCTCTTCAAGAAATGCTCCAAATGTGGCACAAAGATGCCCCATTCCGGTGAGCTTAATCTTTGCCTGTTGTGTCTTGGTGAAGAACACAATGTTGGAACATGCTGCGTACGTCAGCAACTTACTCCTAAGGCACAAAGTGATAGGGCATTCTGCTTAAAGGCCACCCTTTGGGAGACAGCCTTATCTTCCTCAGGCAAACTTACCAAAGTGACCTCACCTAGCACTTCGAAATCAATGGTAGCGTTGGATCCATCAGTTCTATCTACCACTGGTTCCGAACCAGCCCAACATCAGTCATTGTCTCCTGCACCATTGGCTCCCCAGTGTGCTTCAGAAACACCAGCTAAAAAGAGCCACTCTCAATCCAAGCATAAAGAGAGAGATAAATCTTCTACTCAAGATCACCGACACCACCCCCCCCCCAGGTCAGTTCCCACAATTTTGGCCAACAGACCCAAGGAGCTCCTAATTCCAGTTAAAAACCCCTCGTTCTAATCCACCTCCCCAATCCAGTCTGTATCAGAAGCTGAGATTCCACTGGGACAAGCATCAGTTCCAGATTCACACATGAACCCTTTGGAACCAGCGTCTTGGCACCAGTCAGACCCTCCTTTTCACTGGCAACTGTATCCATACTACATGTCCCCTGCCTATCTACATGATTGGCCGGACTGTTTTCCACCTCTACCTTGTTTGGATCAAGAGGTTCATTGCCCCGTGTCACATTCAGGGCAGAGCCCGAAACTTTTATTCTACCCTGGGTTTCCAGGATGCACAAATACAACAATACATCAGACAGAATGCAATAGCACGGTCTACTAACCAATCTGGAGTAAGGGAGCCAAAGATTCAGTCCAAAGGTCAGCGGGAAAGGAGGTCTGAAGTTCAAGATCCACGGCTTGGAAGCCAGGGCAGGATACAGGTTCTGGGTTTCTAGCTGGAAAAGCAAGCACAGGTTAAACAGGACAGGGTGCAAGGCAGCAAGGCAAGGTAGCCCTCTGTTTACTGAGTGAGTCATCTCACAGAGGGGGTGACAAGCAAGTTGCACCAAGCCTTGCTCAGAGTGTTCCTTTATACTACCTCCTTTTGCTGACTCATCCCTAAAGTCCAGGTGCCACTGCTTCCCGGTGGATTCCTCATCCTCCAGGTATAGGTCCTTGTTGCTTACTATCAGCATCTCAGTCCTCCTCCTGTAAAGACTCTGCTCCAGGAACTAACATTGATCAGTGCTGTGCCATTAAACAGCTCTGAGAGAACTTATGACTGACCCAAGGTCACACCAACAGTTGCATGTGGAGGAGTGGGGAATCAAACCTGGTTCTCCCAGATTAAAGTCCACACTCCTAACCACTACACCAAACTGGCTCTCAACTAGTCTTGACTATAGCTTCATATGATCAATGGGCATGTACATTCTCACTTAATTCAGGCTTGCTTCCCCAGTGTCACCCTTGCTCAATGCAGGTTGAGATATCAGCTTGGTCTCTGCAGGGAAAAGAGTGAAGACAATAGAACCAGCATTAGTCATGGCAAACAAGGGTTTGAGCAATCTGTGAGGACAATCTTAGTTTCCCAAACTAAACATAATTAAAATAAACAATTGTTCTGTATTATGTCTGAACCAAGGCTTAGTAAAACAGAAATTCCAGGTTCCAGCCCCTCTTTATTCTTTCCAGTTTTTGTTTACTGTTTGGGGAAATTTATGGTTATTGGTGACTGACAAGACTAGAGTTAGTGGCAGACACTGACAGTGCAATCTTACACAGACCTACTCTAGTCCTAATACATAGATTTCAGTTAGTTTAATCTGGAACAACACCACAAATGACTGCTTCAGCATCTGGTCTCTAAAAAGGCATGCAAGTACATAAATCTCATAGTCTAAAACCAAGAAAGGATGGTATATCAGAGGTACAGGGAATGAGACGTGGCCAAATTATAAATAAGGGAGTCGAGAAACAAGAACAAAACAGAATCCATAGATACAACTGGGCGCAAAATGTTCCACAGGTTAGTATACACAAAAATATAAATTTAGATAACAGTAATAATGGTTACTTAGCTAAATGTGTATAACTTATGTACACCTTCTAAATAATTCCTTTAAAGTTACTGTAATTAAGAGAGGCCATCTTCTCTGTTCTAGGTCACTCCCCTAATTAAATTCAAATAGCTGATCTCTCTCAGTCTAGCCTATACCACAACTCAGCACTTACAGAACACCTGCTTGCTATACTCTGAAGCTTTCTTTCTGGTCAGGCTTTTCCTTGGTTGTCAGATAGCTGAAGACAGCTGAAGACAGCAGCTCTTACAGAGTACAAACTTGCTTAATTCTGAAGTCCTCCTTGGCTGAATTCTGAATTCAGCCCTTCCCTGGCTATGTGGATTACTGAAGTAACCGCCACTGAAGCAAGTCATTTTTTCATCTTGGTCAGAACTAGGAATGAAGAATCCAAAACTAGAACAGGAGCTGCTACTGCTGCTTCACCTTAGCTGATTCATTTTCGGTTCTTCTCTCTCAGTTTCCATCTTCCTGAATCAATCTGTCCAGACCACAAGCAATGACAACACCAGGTGGTTTGCTGCAACTCCAATCAGTCTGTATCTAGCTTTATATACTTTCTCACTAAGACCTCTTCAGCCAATAATATCCACTGCCTCTCAGGTCACCAACTCGTTGATTCATAATAATGGAACAGTGAGAGTGGCTGTAACGTCCACAAATCAACTGTACATGTATGATCCCTTCATGGATGCCTCTGTTCCCATATATAACTATATCTATATAAACAACCGTCTACCTCTCAAGGACTACGATAAACCCCACAGATTTTTTATTCCCTGTGTTACAGATTCATAGTTACTGTGAATCAGCTCTGCCTACATTGCATAGCAACCTGGCAGAACCTCTGCTGGAAGTAAAACTACTTTTACCTCAGAACCTTATTCCCTTTTCTTATGCAACATTTATTTGCACATTTCATATACATTTTGTACACTTTAGACAAAACATGAAAGCTGTTTCTCTACACACGGAATGTGAATGTGTGTATGTGTGTGTGGAGAAATGACGGGGGAAATGTTAATTCCACCCCTCCGTGCCACTGCCCAAACCAATCAGCCCCCCACCCCATGCAGCAATGTTTAACATTTAGATCAAACCATAATATTTATCATTACATTAAAAAATTCTACTCTTTATTCAAAGGGTTTAGAGCAATGTATATGGTTTTTCATATCCTCCATTTTATTCTCATAACACCTCTGTGAGGTAGGTTAGGCTGAGAGAGGATGATTGACACAACATGACCCAGTTAGCTTCATAGTAGAGAAGGAATTTTCACTGCATTGTAACACTGGAATTTTCCCAACACCATATTTATTTATTTATTATAGAAATTGTCAGCCCAGAACCTGGATTCTATGGCTGTCTTTGGACATAATGGAAGGTTGTGTTTGATTAAATACCAGTTTGTTGTTGTGACATCTAAATGTTAGCTGCCCAAGAAACTGTGGTTTTTGGGAAAGCACTAAACTAAGATTCTAAACCACAATTTCTCCCTGGCCCATTAACCTCTCTTAGTATTAATTGTGGTCTGTTGTTATGTCTGAATTCAGAAATCACCATTTGCTTAGTAGCCCTGACTCTTTCAGTGCCCCCCGATATCAAGTACAGAGAAGCAGAAAAACCTCCTGTGCTTCCATGGTGCTTTCTCAAGGCACCTTCTCCACTCTGCCTGCCTCCCTTCATGCCACCTCTCTCCTGACTGTAATGACAAACCAAGCAGGACTGTGAAACTCCAACCTCTGCCAAGGAGACATTTAGAAAACAGCAGGATGAAAACTCTTGCTTAATTACATAACGAGAACTTGTTCCACATGAAACACAGTGTTCCCTCTAAGCTGAGTTAGTGTGAGCTAGCTCACAGTTTTTTAGTCTCTGGCTCACACATTTTTGTCTTCGCTCAGGAAGGATAGCTCCAGAGCAAACTAAATTATGCAGTAGGCTAATCACTCGCTCACAACTTTAATGCCAGTCACTCACAAAGTAGAATTTTTGCTCACAAGACTCCACAGCTTAGAGGGAGCATTGCGTGACAGAAGCAATTTACCCATCTAGTGCTGAACCTTTCTTCTCATTCACAATAGGAGTAATTTTGTGTTTCTGTTCATATAAGTGCAGAGAGGCTGCATTCAGTAAATTCTATATAGTTTCATCTGAACAATCCTTGAGATCAGTGTGTCTCCATAAGTGACCACTTCTGGAACAGCAGAAGTGAATTAAGAACAGGGCATCACATAACTGGGATATTGCCTTACCACATATGTCAATCAGTATCATCAAATCAAATTGATTATTGTTTGTGGTTAGTTCAAATCTGGTGACTCCATGTTCTGCTGAATGCTGAATGCCCAGCACTGCTTGGGACCACCATCCTCCAAAAAAGAAACCCCCAAAAGAAGGGAATGCTGCCGCCCTCATCACCTCATGTCCTTGCCCCTAATCTTCCCAAATTAATTTGGCTGGCTGTTGCTGGAAACATGCTAGACTAGTTGGAAGCAAGAGGCTTGTCCAAAGCCACAAGGTGAGAATGAGTTAGGGGTGGGGTCTTAGTCTCACAATACCAAACCTCTCCTTTGCACCCACATATGCTGTTGCAACACAACATCCATTTTTCGGAAGGTAAACAAGTTAGGTGGAGATAAGATAAACAACAAATCAGAGGGCAGGTCTAAGCCCATAAATACCCCAAACACCCACATCAATTCATCTTCAATCAAGATAGCCTAAAAAATTTACATTCTACCAAGATTGTGTCCAAATGATTTCATTCCTTTCCCCTCCCCCCAAAAAAAAGAATTCCTGTTTTTCTTGTACCTCCTCCAAACTCAAGCTTGAAGTTCATGTTGCAATAAAAAGTGGTTTGCTTAAAATGTACACAAAATCCTGAAAAGATTATCAGACATACGTCCTGTAACAATCTTTTGTATAAACCCTAGTTTGCCTGCTTGTTGTTTTTCTACCATGTGGCTAAATAGAGCAATACTGCTTAACAAACTGATCTGTGAATTCAGGTGTCACAATACACCACAATTCATATAAACCACAATGTATTGTGACATCCAAATACAGCTATACCATTTAAGCTGGGCTTTTTTTTGGAAAAAGAGGTACTAGAACTCTCAAGGGGGCAATGAAGTTTTCAATTTGTTTACTGAAAACTCATGAACTTTTAAACATTTTAAAAGGAATTTTCTTGAAGAGGTCCCAGAACTCTGTTCCATCACATTCCCCCAGGAAAAAAAAGCCCTGTATTTAAGGAAATGGGACTTCAACAAAGACCATGGCTAAGCATAAACTGGTCTTGACCTGGATGGTTCAGGCTAGCCTAGTCTCATTCGATCTCAGAAGCTAAGCAGGGTTGGCCCTGGACCCTGGTCAGTACTTGGCATGGGAGACCCTCAAGGAAGTCCAAGGTCGCTAGGCAGAACCAGGCAGTGGCAAACCACCTCTGAATGTCTCTTGCCTTAAAAACCCTATGGGTGGTCATAAATTGCTTGCAGCTTGGTGACACTTTCCACCACCACAAAATGTGGTGGTGGGGGGAAATCCTAATTTTGATGTGGTCTGAACTGGCTGAGACTGAGACTGAAAGAGCTCTTGGGTTTGTAGTGGAAAGCTCAATGAAAATGTCGACCCAGTGTGTGGCAGCAGTGAAAAAGGCAAACTCTGTGCTGGGAATTATTAGGAAAGGGACTGTCAACATTGTATAAGGCTGTGGTATGACCTCATTTGGCACCCGCGCGCCAAACAGAATACCAGCTGAAGCCTGCCGAGGATGCCGTCGGCCTGTCGGCCCACCCGAAGCGCTGGAACTAACATCAGAAACCGTCCGGAGAAGAAGCAACAGCAACAGAAACGCATGCCGCTGGGTGCTGGTAGGCAGCCCCCTCCCCCAAGTGAATTGTGGCCCTAGATTAGGTATAATTGGTACATATCCTCTGTAAACCGCTCTGAGACCCTCCGGGGCCAAGGGCGGTATAGAAATCGAAACTATAAATAAATAAATAATGTGTGCAGTTCTGACTACCATATTTTAAGAAGGACATTGCAGTACTGGAGAGAGACGAGAGGGCAATCAAGATGATTAGGGGGGTGGAGCATCTGTCCCATGAGGAAAAGCTGGGAGTCTAGGACTTTCTAGTCTGGTAAATAAATGGCTAAGAGGAGACATGATAGAGGCTTATAAAATTCTGCGTGGAGTTGAAAGTGCATAGAGGGAGCTTTCTCTCTCTCCCGTAATACTTGAACTTGGGGACACCCAATGAAATTGTTGGGAAGTAGCTTCAGAATTGATTAAAGGAGATACTTGTTTACTTGTGATGGCCATGGGCATAGACAGCTTTAAAGGGTGGTTAGACAGATTCATGGAGGAGAGGTCCATCAATGGCTACTACCTATGGGGACTGAAAGCAGCCTCCATATCCAGTGGCAGCAAACCTCTGAATACAAAGTGCTGGGAGGCAGCAACAGGGGTGGGTCTTAGCCTCTATGCCCTCCTGAGCAACAGGTTGGCTGCTGTGTGAAACAGGATGCTGGACCAGATGGACCACTGGTGTGATCCAGCAAACTGTTCTTATGTTCTAAAGAAGATGTTGGACACAACTTGTGTCCCTGGCTGTGTTTGCCCAACCCAATTTGAGAAACACACGAAAACAGTCCTGTACAGGAGGAACACTTAAATATTTATTAATTAATAAAGGAAAAGTACAGATATCAAGGTCTGGAACCCCTGAATACCCAACAGACTCTTCGA
>NW_015167129.1:63572-86419 GCF_001447785.1 Gekko japonicus | reverse complement strand
GACTCTATGGCATTATACCCTGCTGAAGTCCCTCTGTACCCCAAACCCTGCCCTCCCCAGGCTTTACCCCTCAAATCTACAGGTCTGGCCCTCCCCTTAGTATTATTTATTTATTTTATTTATTTCCTTCCATTTATATACCGCTCACCCCCTGAGGGCTCTGAGCGGTTTACATGTTCCATTAATGCCAGCCTCCAGGCAGCAGCTGGAGATCTCCAAGATCAGTTCTCCTGAAGAAAATGTCTGCTTTGGGCAATGGACTCTATGTAATTATACCATGCTGAGGTTCCGCTGCACCCCAAACCCTGCCCTTCCCAGGCTCTAACCCTCAAATCTACAGGTCTGGCCCTCCCCTTAGTATTGCCAATCTCCAGGCAGCAGCTGGAAATCTCCAAGATCAGTTCTCCTAGAGAAAATGGCTGCTTTGCGCAATGGACTCTATGGAATTATACCCTATTGAGGTCCCTCCACACCCCAAACCCTGCCCTCCCCAGGCTCTACCCCTCAAATCTACAGGTATTTCCCAACACAGAGTTAGCAACCCTGTAACTGGCTATGGAACCGCTTTCCAGACCCTTGGAACCCAGAAGACATGGCATAGGAGGAGGTGCTTTTCTACCTTAGCTGCCACTGCATAACCCCAAAACAACATAAGTCAGGGGTGGAGGGAACCATACCTATTACCACTTGGCTGTCCTCCCATACTACCCACTTGGGGCAGCAAAATGACTAGAAACAGCCCTGCCTTATTGCTAAGCAGAAGGAAATAAACATGGCATGCCTCCCTCTATTTTCCCCTCCCCTCTGCCGCCCCACCAGCCACAGTCAGGACACTCGCCTGGAGCTTCCTTCTAGAGTTCGTTGAATTTCTTCCCACAATGGGCCTTACTCCTAGTTAATTAATAAAGGACGAGTACAGATATCAAGGTCTGGAACCCCTGAATACCCAACAGACTCTTTGAGTGTTACAATGGGTGACACAGGATTTTAATTAGCAGCCACTGCGTTCCTTGATAGCCAGCCTACCTCCACTACCAGCCTTTCCTTATTTTGCCAGGATGCACTTAACCCACCTCCTCAGGAGCAAGGAGGAAACCCTGTTTGTGTTTCATCCAGCACTAGCGCCAGCACCAGAATCTGGGAGTTTTAGCAATGGGCATCCTGAGGGGAAAAACAACATTTAAAATCAGTACTTTTCAAAACTTTTTGTGCATGTGTGTGTGACAGGGCAGCCAAAGAAGTGCTTTCATTTCAACTTTATTGATTCCACAAGGACAATATACGTTTCAGCTTTCTTTAAAAGGTGATTTTACTTTTACAGTTTTTAACACCCTCCTCCCCATCAATTACTGGTTTGATTGTTTCAGGAGGACAGCAGAGCTGGTTTGCAGTAAAAGGTAAAGGTAACTCGGGTCTCGAACTGCCGAACTACTGACCTTCCACAGCCTGCAGTTCAGCGTCTTAACCACTTGAGCAGAAGAAATCTTGTTGGTCTCTAAGGTGCTACTGGACTCAAATCTAGCTCTGGTTTGATTGTGGCATGCTTCATGATAATGCCACAATACATGCATTTGATGAAGTGTGCATGCACACAGAAGCTGATACCCAGAATTAAACCTTGTTGGTCTTAAAGGTGCCAGTGGACTCAAAACTTTGTAGAATAAATGTTAGATTTTAAGGTGCCACAAGGCTCCTTTTTATCAAATGTTAAAACTTATGTGTACTTTTGGCACACTGTTTAGATAATATACATTAAAAGGCTGTATAAAAAGGCCCGTACATGCAACTAAAAGGCATAAAAACTGTCTTGCAAGAATGAACCTACATCCTGTAGAAACGTGCACGCATGTAAAACCTTTCCTTCTTCGCTCTCTCCCCAGCTTTCCACCGCCAGGTCAGCCCCTCCGCCGGGCAGACATCTCGTTCTCTGCCATGTAAAAGGGGCGGGGCTAACCTGAACACGGTCGGGGAGCTTTTCGCCGCGCCCTCGCTTCCTTTTCCCAGGCGGCTAAGCGCCGCCACCATCGGCAGCGTGAGGTTGTGGCCGACTTGTCTGTTTCGGAACCTCTACCTTAAAGCCGCTGTCGCTTTTCTGCCTCTGCCCCCTTTCCCCGTGCAGTTCATACCCCTTGCCGGTCGTGGAGGTGTGCCCCTCAGGCCAATTTCTGTGGGACTGAAGAAAATCCTCCACTAAGCTCCTCCCCCCCTCTGTCATTTGCGCTTGGGTTTTCGCAGCCGCTTGAAAGGGTGAGATTTGCCATTCTCTCTGTGGACTTCTTGTCACTGAAGAAGGTTCGCCTGGCCCTCTTTCTGGACACTGAGCTCTGCATGGGCTACAAATAATATTTTCTCCCGTGGCTCTGGAGGATCATAACGGCTCTGGAGGATCATAACATGGCTGCAATCCTAGGCGTGCTCGCTTGGGAGTGAGTCCTCTTGAAAGCAGAGCCTGATCCTGTGCATGATTGTTGACTCGAAAATCAATCTGTGAGTCGTCGCCCCCCCCCCCCAAACGTGCCTAGGATTGCAGCCACAGGGGGACTTTAAGTATGCATTGGGTTAGGTTTCCGTAGCATCCAATATGTTTGGTCTGAGCTTTCGTTGTGGACTACTTGGCTTGCTTACCTCTTAGACAACATCTCCATACCGCCTTACAATGTTAAGCAATGCTGCGATTGTCCCAGCTTTTAGGATACCATAAAAGGAAAGCTAACTGCTAATCGTGTATTTTATTTTTACGTGGGAACACCTTTTTGCATTTCCTGCTTCTTCACCCAAGATGTCGTGTGAACGCCAAACTTCCCTAATCCTGAAACCGTTCTCTACTACTTAGGACCATTCAGGAATACGCTAGATGAGATCCGGCAAAGGTGTTATACCTCAGCTAAAGAACTTTGGATATTCTAAATTCCATAGGCACACTTTTCGGTTGAGAGCATGCTGGTCAATGAGTGCGGGGGGGGGGATAAAAAAGCAATAGTAATATAATACCTTGTTCGGAAGGAACAAACAAAATGTGACGGTTCGCTTGGTCTTAATTACAGCACTACTATATTTTTTCGCCCCCTCCCCGCATTTTTACTGTGTGACATTTTGTGGGAATAGTGTGGCCGTGATGTGCCCCTTAATGCACCGTCTTCTTTGATTCTATGAACACACCAGTGGAGCGAATGCCGGGGAGGATAAAGAAGTGGAAAGCATATTTAGGTAGAAGAGATTGGGGCACAGTAAATTCATAATAAGAAGTACAACACACTGTGTAATATCCTCCCCGCCGCATACACATTGTGTACACACATGCAAACAATCCATCCATAGATTGTGGGGCTTCGATGCATTCTGAATGTTTTTTCGTGGTTTCTGCATTTCGGCACCCACATTCTAACGGGATGTAGAACTAATGGCTGCCCTTAAAACCATGCCCTACGCTGCATGAGCGAAAGGCCATAGCAAAACCCCAACAATGATTTGCTAATTGTATAACAGATTAGTCTGTGTGCGTACATATAAACTCCCCTTTATGCAAATAAAATCCCACCATAACCAAATCACAGGAACAACTATTTAATTTCTTTATTTTTTATTTATGTGTGCGTATTTCCTCAATGGGCTCCTTTCTTTAACAAAGTCAAGTTATTTAACAAGTAAAAGCCATCACTACTTCGAAATCCACAGAACCATAAAAGAATTCCTGAAAAGAACAAGCCACTACTCTTAGCTTTTGCAAGAATACTGAAAATCATTCATCAGCCTGGCTCGTTGGTCTAGGGGTATGATTCTCGCTTAGGGTGCGAGAGGTCCCGGGTTCAAATCCCGGACGAGCCCTTTACTTTTCCTCTTCTCCTTATTTTACCCCTTCTCACAAGGGCACAATAATTATGTATTTTTATGTATATTTGTTTTTAAGGCTCCCCCCCATATTTTCAACATGTTTACCGCTATAACTGTTATGCAGCTTACTAGGGTACGATAAGATTGCGTGCAAATACGATCTTTTTGCTGTTTGCATTACCCGCTGCATAACCTTATCGGGGATCGCGCGAAAAATAAAGCTACTTTTCTTGTTTCGCATATAAAATAACTCCAATAATTCATTCATTTAGTGATGGGAGGGGGGCGTGCAACTGAAGGCTCCTGATGAGAAAGTAAAATGAATGCAATTGTCCTGCTTGACTTTCGGTGAAAACAAACCCAAAAATAAAATACTGTTTTGTGTTTTGAGCCTCCTTTAAATTATACGCACTGCCTTGTGATCTGATATTTCTTTTCTTGCATTTTATGGATCTCAGTTCGGCTCCCGGATAATGTTTAAAGGCTCCTTCTTCCAGCCCTTGGCATCCCACCTTAATTTTTTCTTCTGGGGGTAGCGGGGTTACATTGATTTTCTTAGTGAAGCCTCCAGCACGTCTCCCCTCTCCTCGCCATCAAGAGTCTCTGTCCTCAACTAACCCTCGCTAATGCTGTGATGAAACAACTGTAAAATTAATGAACTGCTGAGGCTCCCCAAAATAAGAGAGAGCTTTTAAAGCCCTCCCCAACCATGGGCTCGTCCGGGATTTGAACCCGGGACCTCTCGCACCCGAAGCGAGAATCATACCCCTAGACCAACGAGCCGCTCTCAAAGCCTTGCTTCTCAGCCTGCTCTTTACTTTTATCCCGCCCCCACTGCACTACGCAAATATTTCCTCTTGCGGTTTGCATGACTTCATGGCTACACATGCAGGCGCCCCTGCCATTTTCACAGATGGTTCCGTCCACACCATTACTTGCTTAGATCATCTGGTTGCACGGCCTATCCGAGTCTCTCATCCGGAGGGGGAGATGAGGGTGGACGAATCTGCGCGTACTCACCACAGCTGTATCATACTGTGAGGAGAGAGAGAGCCGGAAGAACTCCCCTATTCCTTAAGCAATCCTCGCTGGGCTTATGAAAGCGCGATGGCCGGCAGCGGGATTCAAAACCAAAACAAAGAACACCGTTGATTTCTGTTACTGGGGCTTGGAACCCAACAAGGCCTTTTCACACAATCCTTTCAGGCATCTGTGTCCTACTGCGGAGGCGCACCGTCTCCGTCTACTAGTTCTTCCAACCGAGGAAATCTTAGCAGGGCCCGGCTGTTTACCCTTTCATTGCTGAACGGAGCAACCAGGAAGAAGTCGCGGATGGTGGCGCTTTGTGGTAAATAAGGTTGCCAACTCCCAGCCCTGTCTCCGGCTCTTGTGCCTTTAAGCGCTACATCGCAGACGGAAATTGGTAGACAGTGCCCTTTTGTGGGAAGGAGAATCTGTGTGACAATTTCTTAATTGTTTAAACAGCTTTTGAAGGCACAAAAGTGTTGTCATTTTTTAAAAAATAAATATTCCATGCAATAAGCGCAGGACAGGAGTTTTACCCTCAGCTTCAATCCCAAATGCAATACAATTGCTTCTATGCTTCTATACTCTATGGAGTATGTTTTTGTGGTTGTTTTTCATAATTGTGCAGATGCTTTGCGTATATTAAAAAAGGTGGCTGATACATTTGAAAATAGGGGTACTCAGCCTTTTTGAGCCTGCAGGCACCTGTGGAATTTTTGGGTGGTCGTAGCTAGTGCTCACCCAAAGCAACTGCCACAGGAGGCACAGCCAAATGGAATATTTCCTTCCTCACACCTCCAGGGAGGAAGGCAAGCCCAAAGGAGAAACGGAACCACACACTGACTAAGGAAAACTCACCTGCCTACCTGATCATCTAGGAAAACGTTTCCATTTGAATGAGGGCAGCCAGTAACCCATAGCTCTGCCTTTCAGTGGCCTCACCCACTTTCTGAAAAGCTCAGCTGGCGCCAAGTAGGGTTGCTGGTAACACAGTGCCATCACTTGTGGCACAACTTCAAAGTGATGTTATCCTGTATAGGTGATGCATTCACTGATCAACCCCAACATTTCCCCTAGAATTGTCCCCTACTGCCCAGCTGAGCAGTGATGGGCAAAGCCCACAAGGGTACACTGATGCCTAAAGGTGCCACATTGGAGGCCCCTGTTTTAAAATAACAGAACCCTTCTTTCACTGCAGCTCTGTCCTGCAAGCACAGGGTGAAATGCATTTATTTCCCACTATAATTTCAGAATAGGCTCCTCTTCAATGCGTTCAAAGCAAATGACTCTGGAGGTTGTCTAACACTAATTTAGGATTCATATTAGGGGTGTGAGGGCCCCAAGGATTCACTAAATATACTTGAAGAATGGAAGCTTAGAGAACACTGGCCTTGTGGCAAAAGCAGTCAGTAAAAATAATGAGACTAAAGATATAATATTTTTTCTAGGCACCATATCAGCAGCAGTAACAAGACATCTTAAAAATATTGTTAACAGAATATTAACAATTACCAACAGCACTACCTCACAAGTGACAGCAAAAATACTTCACAAAAATCCAATTTAATTCACTGGCAAGTGCCCCTTTTAAAGAAAATGCCCAGCAGCCTTTCTGAAGGCTCAAGGAGAAGGAAGCTTGAGCATCTCTTTAGGCAGGCAGTTCCAGAGAGTGGTTGTCACAATGGGGGGGGGGGACTTGAAAATGGGCTATGACGGGCTAATCAAAGTCACAGACAGCAGATTCTGTGAAAAACATGACGGGCTTATAGGTAAGAATTAGCACTCGGAATCGAATCCAAAAGCATACAGATCAGTGATACTCACTCTGCTATGTTCACAATTGCCATCAAGCAATAGAGCCACATTTACTTCCATCACTGGCATGAGATCTGCACCTCATGGAAACTCACGGTTTATGTGTTCTTCTGGTGATAGCTGTTGCAAGGTGGGAAGCACTTCTCAATCAGAAGGGCCTTGCCCACTTTCCTGAAATGTGGGGCAGGTGCCATATTAGGGAACAGTGCCCAGAAGAGTCACAGGTAACATGTCAAGAGTCAAGTGACTCCCATACCACTGAGTATCACTAATACAGATCATCAGTGCAATGGCTTTAACATTTAAAATTTATGTAATATGATCATATTGATCATATTGGTGTGTTCTAGTTAAGAGGCAAGCAGCCACATTTTGACTATTGGTAATTTCTGAGTTGTTTTCATAAACTACCTCACACAGAGCAGGTTTTGGTAGTACAAACTAATCATAGTTGTCCCACATCAGGTGCACGTGTATTTAAACATCTGTTCCCTCACAGGTGAAGAGTATGAAGAAAGTTGGAGTCCAGTGGCACCTTTAAGACCAACAAAGTTGGTGCCACTGGACTTAAACTTTGTTCTGCTGCTTCACCCCACCTGAATCTATCTTCTGGTGAAGTGTATGTGTATAAGCAACTTTTGTCTCTTCTTGAAACCCCCTGCTTGTACCTCTCTTATTTTTTTTTTGGGGGGGGTGTTCCCTTTAATAGTTCTCAGCTAGATCTGTGGCCACGTGGAAACTCCAAAAAAACACTCACCCATAGTAAGGCCACATATAGTCAGGGTTACTTCAGATGACTATTCGGTATCTACTCTAGCTCTGCATAAGTGGTATGTGTTGGAAGTGAAGGATTTTGCACTGTCTCTTTGCCTCAGACTACAGAGGAAGACTGCAAGAGAGTCAGAGAGCTAGACAATCAGGACACTGACCAGCCTTGTTTTTACTACTCTCTGATACTATCCCTTTGAACTGTAGATTACTGCTCCTAGGGAAAGTTTCCCTCCTTCTGCTCTAACATACTCTCTCCATACACAATGCTATAATTCTCCATCTTGGCAATATGAGAGCAGGATGTATTTCCTGTATCTCCATCCATCTAGCTAGTTAGACTAGATTAGAGAACCTATCTTCACTTTCCTATCTAGAAATGGAGTTCCTATATAATAAACTCCTATTGTTAGTTTGAAAAGATAAACAGGCCCTGTGTACCTTTGTTTCTTGCTAACACACACACTGATAGGATGAGCTCTGCTCCACTAAAGTCTTTGGGTACTCTGCTACTTCACCAATATTTAACCAATAATATGTAGATACTGTACATGGATTAAGAGCCCTTTAAATGCAACACTAGCTGCATGAAAACTGTAACTGGGTATAGTGCTTTTTGGCAGCATCCACATGGGAGAGGCTTCCCATTTTAAACTCCATCAAACTCAAACTCTTGGGCTACAATGTACAAGATGTTGTTTACTCAGCTGTTTATCCACCCTGATGTACCTCACTGGACATTTCTTTTCCAACAATGCTTGTGTCATTTTGCTAATGAAATCCTGATACTGGAACAAGCATTACTACGGTATATTTTGCAAACTCATAAAATGTCACATCTCTCCAGAAGGCTAGACTTTATTTACCAGCAAGTGCCTTTATCCATCTCCTTTCTTTAAGCTGACTAATTTCATTTTAAACAGAGCTCATTAAAGGTAATGGGAATTGTGCCAAGCTAGTGCAATCATGTACGCTTTTGATTCTGGCACATCTCTTTTTCCCCCCCTTCAAAACTTTTTGATAGGCTGTGTATTTCTTCAGCCAAAATCTTATATGTTTAAATGTAGTTCATTAGAAATGCACAGACTATATCGTAGTCCTTCACAATAATAACAGAACATTGTCAATTGTGGCATGTCTTGACAGACTTCTTGCTGTAGCTATCCTCATCTGAGTTCTGAGGTACTGAGGCTGCATCCTCAAACTGATTTCTGTGTTCAGGAGTCCTTCTCTATAATTCAGACACTTTTTAGAGAAAATACACTCCTCAGTGTTTCCCACTAGGGAAGATCCTGCTTGTGAAAATAATGTGAGAACATGACAAATTACTCTGTTCCACTTACCAGAATGGGTCCTTCTTGCAATGCGTTTATCCCTACTTGAGCTTTTAAAGTTAATATTAGATAGGTTTCTAGCAGGTGCATTTCTGGGATTGCATTATATATGCTATAAATGTTGGGTTCTGGGAACCTTATGTTTGAACACTAGCACCCCCCCCCCTCTCCTTCATGCTTCATTAATGCTTTGGAAACTCCCCTGAGTTTTAAAGATGGTTTGTCATGTGAAGCAGCTGTAAAATAGGGAAAAAGTCAGCTGGGTGAATGGAATTAGATGTGTTTTTTCTGGCTTATAGTCACTGTATTTCTCTTTGTGCATATTGTGCTTTTTAAAGAAAACAAATGTTTCAGGAGATACTTTCAGGAGAGGGTAGCTGTGTTGATCTGCAGTTGAACAGCTAAGACTTGAGTCCAGTAGCACCTTCGAGACCAAGACGATTTTGGGGGGTATAAGCTTGTGAGAGTCAAAACTCCTTTCTTTAGAAAGCGTGTACCCTGAAAATCTTGTTGGTGTCTAAGGTGGTGTGCCCTGATTTGTATAGCCCAGGCTGGCCTGATTTTGTGAGATATTAGAAGCTAAGCAGGGTTGGCCCTGATCAGTATTTGGAAGGGAAGACTACCAAGGAAAACCAGGTTCATGGTCCAGAACCAGGCAATGGCAAATCACCTCTGAATGTCTCTTGCCTTGAAAACTTCATAGGGTTACTGTAAGTCAGCTGCAACTTGTCTGCAAACCAACAAGCTGCTAGTGAACAAATCTATCTTTGTATTGAATCTGTAGTACTCTTCCAGTCATACTTTCCTTGTTATTCTTGGCTGGTGGTATAAAATACCTATAAAAGACGGCAATATAAGTGAAGTGTCCAGAGTTACAAATCATAACTTTTAAATGTAAGAGTTAATAATTAAATAGCTGGAGTACATGAGTGGAGTATGAGAATTGCAGTGCCAGACATCTGTTATTGTACCTGTTCTAGTAGGACAATATTTGGTCAATTTTCACAGTATTTAGACAAGAAAAAGATAAAATCAAACCTGTGTATTCTAGTTGTTTCAAGCATCAGTTAACAACTGAAGCAATTAGAAGAATTCATGCTGATTTTCTTATGAGATTTATGCCCATGTGGAGAAATCCACATGATTTTTTCCCCCATTGGATTAGAAAAACTCAGTACTCACTGGCATTTAAAAGCAAAATATGTTTAGCAGAATGATAAAGTTTTTGCCTCTTTCCTTTTAGGGACTCCATGTCTTTTACAGAGGTTTTTGCCTGTAGGGCACTATGAGCTTGAGCCTCATAGTGCCTGACACTCTCCATTCCTGAACAAAGCTGATTGTTTGGATTCATTTCAACTTCTTAGGCTTGGTTCTGGCACTGAAAAGGCCGCAGTCATCCTGGTCGATGACCCACACTAGGAGATGGACAGGGAAAGTACAACTCTGTTAATCGCCCTGGGCCTCTTGGCAGCTTTTGATACCATCAGTCATGGTATCCTTCTGGACCATCTTTTGGGGAGGCACTGTTTTGTGGTGGTTTCAGTCCTACCTTGAAGGTAGGTTTCAGAGTGTGGTGTGTGGGGAATGCCTCTTTGCCACTTTGCCTCTGGCCTACAGGATCTTGCAAGGTTTGACCTTTTCTCCCATGCTTTTTAACATCTAATGAATCCAAACATCTAAGCGGCTGGGAGAAGCCATCTGGAGATTTGGTCTGAATTACCACCGATATATAGATGACACTCGGCTCTATGTTGTGCTTTCAGCAGATCCCAGGGAATCTGTGGAAATTGTGAACAGGTTTCTGGAAGCAGTTTTGGGATGGATGAGAACTAACAAACTGAAAATAATCCCAATACTGGTGAGTGGAAGTGTTGAACCAGGAAGTAATCTCCAGTTCTGGATGTGGTTGTGCTCCCCTCCAAAGGAGAAGGTTCATTTGGGAGCCCTGCTGGACCCCAGGCTTCCTGTTGGATAAACAGGCGGCAGTGGTGGCCAGGTGTGCCTTTAACCAACTTTGGCTGACTAGCTAGCTAGCTGTGGCCCTTCCTGGGCGGAAAATATCTTGCCACTGTGGTGTAGGCCCTGGCAACATCTAGATTAGATTATTGCAATGAGCTCTATGTGGAACTGCTCTTGCGGACTATCTGGAAGTGATAGTTGGTGCAGAATACTGCAGTCAGAATGTTGACTGGAGTGGGTTGCAGGGTCATATCACTCCAGTCTTGTTCCATCTACAGTGGCTCCCAATTTCCTTCCAGGCCCAATTCAAGGTGCTGGTAGTAACCTTTGAAAGCCCTGTTAGGCTTGGATTCAACATACCTTAAGGACCACCTACTTCCTTATGAACGTATCCCATCCACTACAGTCATCTTCAGAGGGCTTGTTTCAGGGGCCTCCCCACCTGAGGCTAGACAGGTGGCGACTTAAGAAAGGGCCTTCTCAGTCATGGTGGCAAAACTTTGGAACTCCCTCCCCAGAGACATTCTTCTGTCTTCCTCTGCTTTTGTCTTCTGCCAGCAAATGAAGACATTTCTGTTTTGTTTGGCATACTCCTACTGTTATCAGTCCTCCTCCCTGGTGGTGGTGGTGATGTGTGTTTATATGTTTTATTGAATTGTTTAAATGTTTCATATACACTTATACTTTAATGCTATTTTATGGTTGAAATGTCATGTTTTATCCTATTTGGGTAGAAAGGCAGCATAAAAATGTTATAAATAAATTGAAAGAATGGGAAGGAATCTGTTATTTTAGTTCCAGTGTGTTAGTTAAAGCATTTTAGGTTAAAAAAAAGATGGGGAAGGGACCCTCTGTCCGAGTCCTTGGGTAATGGCCAGTCTGAGTTGACACTACTAGGTGGCCAACAGTAGTATCCTAAACAGAATTACATCTTTCTTGACCCATAAAAAATCAATGGGTTTAGAAGGGTGTCACTGTTTAGGATTGCATTGCAAAGGTCTCATTCACTATTACACATACTCAGAGGTCATTTCGGGGGGGATCACGGGGGAACGCAGTTCCCCCGGGTGAGGTGCAGGGGGCGGGGCACACGATGAAGCCCCGCCCCCTGCTTCTGGCCGCCCCACTTCCAGCCCTCATTCAGCCAGGAGGAGGCAGGAGAAGAAGGAGGGTAAGTTGCTTCCTCCCCACCTCTCCCCACCCCTGCCTGCCTGGGGCCAGGGAGGGCCTTGGCGGGGCTTCCTCGCACTTCCGCTGGCCTTGCAGGTCCACCGCCGGGCCCCTGATGTCAGGGGGTGTGGCATATGCTAATGAGTTATGCTAATGAGTTCCCCTAGCTCTTTTTCTACGAAATGACCCCTGCACATACTGAAAAAGACATCCAAAAAGGGCAGATTTTCTTAGGAACCTGCGTATGCTTAATGCCACCATTAAGGCACAAAGCAACTGTTAGGGAAAACTGCAGGAAGGTATGTAAAAAGGCAGAATTTCTCTAAAACAGAGATTAGAACTCAGATTAGATTAGAACTATATTGATCCTGGAAACTCTGTATTTTGGGGCAAAGTTCTACAGTATTACTCCCAAAAGTACAGACAGCAGATAACTGAACATCCTGAAGGCTAGTTGTGAAATAACCAGGAAAACGTGGCAAATAATCGCAGATGAATGGTGTGGCATACCAGAACATCATGTTGGGGTTAGCTGGTGGCACCACTGTCTTAGACCACACAACCCCTGGGCATCACTGGGGCATGATGAATGCTAGCTGCCATGAATAAACCAATTATCCTCCATGTCTTGTGGGATAAGCTTGACCATTATGAAGAGTCCATCATGATTAAAAAACAGACAAACCTGAAATAAGGATCATTACGCAGTAAGTAGGCATCTCTTCCAACACCCTTTAGCCAAACTAGCTCCAAACATTTGGCAGATGTCTTTCCTTTGATTCAGGCTGTGAGAGCAAGAGTAGGACTGAGATCCTGAGCAAGTCTGAATCTCTATATCAGTTCTCTGGCTTGTGCAGCAGCCCAGGCAGAGGATAAAACATCCTTGTTTTTACCCAGAGAAACATGGTAAGAATCTTGTTATAACAGATGGTTCCCACAAAAATCTCTGTATGTGTCAGCTCTCTGACTTTGCCATGAGCACAGTCAGCAGTGCTTCTATTTCAAGTATTTTAAGAATTATTTTCAGTTCAATCAGTTACGTTATTGCTAAAGTATTAAGTGCAGATTATGGGTCACCCATATGAACTGAATATTTGGTTTTTATAAATGATATCCAGATAACAAATACAGAGAAATTATTCTGCATCTAAAAACAGTTTTGGCCATATAATACAATTCTATCAGGACAGACAAAAGAGGTCATTTTTTCATACAGTTCATCTTAATGTATGAAACTCATTGCTGCAGAATGTTGTGATAGCTCTTAGCACTGGTTACTTTAAAAGAGAAGGGGTAGATAAATTCATAGGAAATAAGTACACAAATGACTATTATTCATAACAGCTATAAACAGAACTTCCATATTCAGAAGCAGTATGTCTGAATGCTGGGTCCTTGCCACTTTTGCCTTGTTGGAAATGCCCCAGGATATCTAGCTGACACTGTTCGACACAGTCTGGATTGACTTCTCACTTCATCATAAAACAATACTTACACTGTTATGTAATATGAACAATCTAATGCAACATAGTCCTCCTTTTTCCGCACTTCCAGTTCAGTGCCATAATGCCAAACCAGCAATGTGTAAAGTTTCTGCCTGGAATAGGGTTGCCAGTAGAGCTGCAGAATTATGTCCTATATCTTTAATAGAGGATTGATATGTGGCAGGTGAAGCTTTCTAAGGCTTGGAGGTAAATGACGTCACCTGGTAAATATCATCCCATTAAGCCTCTGTTAAAGAGACAGGACATTTTTCTCCAGGCAGTTGACAACCCACGGAGAGAGTCAATAAGAATGTGAATGTTATGCTTTCCCTCTACTGCAGATACTTCTTCCATGCTGCCATTTGACATGGCAGCCATTACTTCCTACTACAATTACCAGTATTGGCTTTCTGAGTGGAAAGGCTGAACTTTGCAAGATATGGTTTCTTCTGCACATAAGGTTTAACATGGATGCTGCTTCAGTTTTCTTAAAGAAAGCAAATCTAAACCCTACATTGGCCATAAGGACAATTCCCTTTCAGATTGTTCTCCTAGATTTTCCAGTCTACATACATAAATAACAATCAGACAGTCGGATAAACAGTGCCAAAAGAGACACAGGGTTAGTTTAAGCTTTGTGTACAAGGACACCCACAGCCCACCCCATACCCAGCAAAGCAAGAAGAACTGAAGGATAAGTCCCATTCTTATCTTACCAAATGGAAAGTTTCCTTTACCACACACGTAAATTATCCCATAGTCCCTAACTAAATCAAAAAAGGACTGTTCTGCGTGGTTCTGTGGGTGACTGTGTAACTGATATGCATGCAGTGGAGTTACAGCAGGCAGTCCACAAGAGGTTTGGAAAAGTCCACTTTAATCAGAAAACATAATGAATATGCATTAGAGTTCTTTCCACTTGAAAAATGCTGTTACTGTTAGAGCTGGACAGTGGAGCGAAATGTGACACCTCAGCAGCTGTTTCTTTCTGTAACTGAACAGAGAAGACTTTTCTCTGTCATTCTTCTTGGAGAATCACCAGCTTGAGAAGCTTAGCATTGTCTGTACCAGGCTGTCTTCCACCCAAGTTGACCAACTTTGCTGCAGTAAAGAGCCTAAGAACTGCCAAAAAGAAAAGAATAATACTGGCATCCTTGGGGTTTTCATATTAAGATGAGCGTGAGATCATTCAGAAGCAAGCACTTTGCTGGGAATCCCACCTTTATCTCAATGTTCTCATTCAGTGTACAGCCAGTTCTTGTGTTACTATCACACACTGGTGCTTGCCGCAGTTTCCATGTCTCCTGCAGGCTGTGGAGTCCCAGTGTTTTGTTTGTCTGATTCCTGTTGTGCATTTTCACTCTCACAAAAGTTATCCCCCCTTTCCCCTTTATTTCCCTGATCAGAACCATGATCATCCTCCCTATCCAGTAAAGTGCTCTTGCTTGACTTTCCTTCTGTATTCTCTGCAGTGCTGCTACCTGGATTTCTCTCCTTGTCTTCCTCTGCAAGGTTCTGGTGAGGCTTCTCTTTTTCGCTGTCCTTAACTAATGTCCCTTTTTCTGTTCCCATCTCTCTCTCTTCGTTTGCAGTTCTTCCAGATCTCTGACATGATAGGGGTTTTTCATCAGATGTGCTCCTGTTTTGTTTCACATTGTGGTCTATTCCATCTACAGTAGGAGAGAGTGATTTCACAGTCTTACTCTTGTCCATGAATATACCATCAACATCCTCCTCTTCCTTGGCACCATTTTCCTGAGGTGAAACAGTCACCCCAAAATCTTGGTCATCACACTCTGATTGTGACTTTCGAAATCTTCTGGAGGGAGGCCTGCGTTTTATGGATCCCCGTGTTCGTACCTAGAAATGAAGATTGAAAATCACAAACTAGATTGATGCTGCAATGTCAGCAAAGATATCTAATGGGTGCTTCTATGCTCATCTTCTCAGCCATGTTCTAGTTCAGCTCTACATCATGCTCTAGTTCTATCCATCTTCATTTGCCACCACATTTCTTTCACAAGACAGATAAAATTGCCCCTTATCAGAAAAAGAAGCAATAAGATTATTTTATGTGATTGATGTTATGTGAAAATTCTGGCAAATGAAACAATGTTGCTTAGATAAACAACCGGGTGACCCTTGAAAACAGACCTTGGACTGAAGAATACTGACTCATTCTGTTGAGTCCGGAATCACTGTGGAAACTCAAATGTTCTATTTTTGATTCTAGATTAATGGAAGGAAATAATATGAGTTAAATGTTTGGGTGCGAATGTTGAACTATGAATCTCTCTCTCTCTCTTTCTCTCTCTCTTTCTCTCATTATACCTTACACCTTAGTCCTTTCTTTCCCACATAATTTGGTATCAGGGATCTCAGCTGGCTTGTCAAGACTGGACTTCATGGCTGGAATCCAGATTTTAGCAAAATCAAAATCCAGTGTCCACCAAGAGGCACACAAGTTCATATTCCAAACTGCAGGCAGGGCTCGAGTCCAAAGTGCAATTTGAAGGTAGGAAGAAGAGGCAAAGGAGATACCAGGTAAAATACAGGAGGATGCTTGATGTGATTGGAACACAGAAGAATGAGAAATGGCCACAGTATTGTTGAATAAATACTGAATTAGTTCTTGTTCCTCCATGGAGAAGGACTTTAATTGCTGTTTTACTTTTTGCAGCCCAAGCACTTGCTTGTTGATTCTTTTCCATTTTTCATGTTATAATTTCCTAATTATACAAGTATAGTTAATTTGGGGGGGGATTCTAGCACAAATGGCTGCAAAGAGAAATATAGTAGCTAAATCTCAACATAGGAACAAGGACTAATTAAGAAGAAGAGAAGACGAAGAGATTGGATTTATACCCCGCCCTTCACTCAGAGTCTCAGAGCAGCTTACAAACGCCTTTCCCTTCCCCTCCCCACAACAGAGACCCTGTGAGGTAGGTGGGGCTGAGAGAGCTCTGAGAAAACTGCTCTTTCAAGAACAGCTCTGACAGAACTATGGCTTGCCCAAGGTCATCCAGCAGCTGCAAGTGGAGGAGTGGGAAATCAAACCCAGTTATCCCAGATTAGAATCTGCACACTTAACCACTACACGAAACTGGCTCTTAAGGGTTGATTCAGAAAAGGCAAAGCAACCAGTACACAGGAAATAACTAATAAAGCTGAGAAACAGAAGTAGCTGAAAACAATAAGTGAAGGAACAAAATTTTAAGGGACAGCAGGCCTTAATAGCACTTACATAACATATATACATAGTATATACCAGACAATTGATGCTGTAATTATAATTAAGTTTTAAAAAACTACCCCAGATAATGTCTTTATAAAGGCCGAAAAACAAACAAAACCAGTAGAATAAGACAGGTTGGCAACAACAAAATCTGGATTCTCCCTAAAAACTAAGTGAACAATTTATAACCATTAAAAATTAAAAAGTTAGTGTGGAACCAACTCATGTGGCTCATCCTAACAGTTATCTGGTTTTAGGCTTGGCATCAGTGTTCCCTCTAAGCTGAGTTAGTGTGAGCTAGCTCAGTTTTTTAGCCTCTGGCTCGCACATTTTTGTCTTAGCTCAGGAAGGATGGCTCCAGAGCAAACTAATTTATGCAGTAGCCAAATTGCTTGCTCACAACTTTACTGCCAGTAGCTCACAAAGGAGAATTTTTGCTCATAGGCCTCCGCAGCTTAGAGGGAGCATTGCTTGGCATCAGTAAAATTATCATGTGCCATACCTTATTATGAGTCCAGAGGCACCTTTGAGACCAACAAAGTTTAATTCTGGGTATACGATTGCTTACTTATAAGCTTGCTTATACCCAGAATTAAACTTTGTTGGTCTCAAGGTGCCCCTGGACTTAAACTTTGGTCTGTTGCTTCAGACCAACATGGCTACCCACCTGAACATACCTTATTATAAAACTGAAGATGAGTGCCGTCTGGTGGCTGATCAAAGCTAACTGGTGTCTCCTTTGATTCAGTTGCATGAGACTGAATTTGTGGACTGCTGGGAGTAGTGGGTGGGCTGTTAAATGGAGAAACCATTGCTTTTAGGCCAGGACTTTTGGGAGAAGCTCCTGGCAGTAACAAAGCTGGAGCAAATGCCAGATTGGCCTGCAAAGAGGAAAAAAGTCATTATTTTCCGTTTTCTTCCAAAGAGTTGAAATCTTAGCTTAATATTATCACCCCACCTATTTCCAAAGTCTCATTTGTTTGTTGTGAGTGAGAATTGTCCCCAAGTGTTTAGTCAGACGATGAACCAACAGAACTTTATCTTAACTTAGCACATGCCTCACTCTGACTGGTGCATTACTGTTTCTTGGTGCCCTGTGGCAAAATGCACCTTCAAAATTTATTTATTTTATTTTTTATTTATTTATCTTTAAATTTATATCCCGCCCTCCCCGAAGGCTCAGAGCAGCTCACAAGGGGCACGAAGGCCCAAGTTAAAACATTAAAACAGTACAGAATAATATAAAATACAATAACTACAGTTCACTAAAATTTACTTATGGTGCTCCAAAATTAGTTAACTATAAAATTCAAGATGGGGTTCTAAAAATACTAACAACAAGCAACAATAATAACAATAAATATAGCAGCAACAATATACGTCCATACAGCGTTGTCCTCTGCCAGGCACATCTCGTTATGAAGTTAAAGGTCAGAGCTCACACATCCCTCCTCAGCTCACTAGGTACCCTTGGGCCTCTCATAGACACTTAGCATAACCTACTTCACAGGATTGTTATGGAGAATAAAAAATACTTTAATCCCCCTGGGGAAAGTGTGGGATTAAAACAACACAGATAGATAGGGTTTCCATGTTGGCTGCCATTTGGAAATCACTTTTGTTAACCACAACCACAAGAGGGAGCCCCTTCACTGAAAATAACCAGCATTTGCTTTATCAACTAATGTTTCTCTTGGTAATACACCAAAACAGAATGGGGAAAAGCCCAAAGTTGGGTACACAAAGGTTGGGTGAGAGAAAATTATGGGAAATAAATTAAACAAAACATATATATTTACTCTACTTTGAAAACAGGCATATTCCGCCCTTGAAGTAGCGAATATTTGAACTAAGAAGTCCTGAATCTATATGATATGATACAATTCAATATCTCTAGGTTAAGAGCCTTAAATCAATAAAACAGGACCAACAATTCAATATCTCTCTAAGAATATAATTATTCAATAATTTATATATGAACAATAAACTATTATATTTTGTATTCATTTTCAGGCCTTATAATTAACCTGCCTTGGCATTAACACATGTTTATATTTCATAGTGTGCATGTATACAATAATTTGACCACTGAGGAAGGTCTTGGAGGCTGAAATGCATTTGGTCATGTTTTAATGTGGTTCAAGGTTATCAACCTTGAGATATTGAATTGCTGGTCCTTTTTTTAGTGGTTCAAGACTCTTAACCTAGAGATAATTTTTTCTCCTGGTAACACCTCAATAAATAATATGGGGCACAGAAGATTTGACTAGTGCCCTTTCTGAATAGCTGGGAACCCAAAGACTATTCTTGTGTCCATTTAAGCTTTATAGGTTTTCCAGCCAACAGAAAAAATCTCCAGCAGCTTGGAATGGAAGAGGTAGTGAACAAAGCCATAATTTCAGCTTTCAATCTCTTCATCCATCCTTGTCCTGAGAGCACTCAGTGTTTAACCATCTTCTGAAATCTTTCTCATGGTCATTCCAAACAATCACCGAAATATGCTACAGGAGAAGGCAATCTGGCTGTGATGTTGCTCACATGGCCAGATTCCCAGATATGGCAGCTGCTAAGGTGACTGGAGTAGAAGAAAGCCCCGAGTGACATTAATAGATACTGATGTGAGGAAGCTCAGCCTGTGAGGCTGCTTCTGTGGGGGAATGCTAGGAGAAAGTTCACAGGGCCACCAGCATGAGCTGGGCCAGAAAAAAAGCCTCTGCATAAGAACAGAAGAGCCCTGTTGGGTCATACCAGTGGTCCATCTAGTTCAGCATTCTGTTTCACACAATGGCCAGAGAAGTGTCCAGGAGGACCAACAAAGGGCCAGTGCATTCCCTTCACACTGCCTCCTAGCACCGGTATTCAATGCACATGGAGGTTCCCTTTAGCAGTCATTGATGGACCTATCCTTCATGAATCTGTCTAACTCCCTCTTAAAGCCATCTTTTCTTGTGGCCATCACGATGTCCACCAACAGTGAACTCTACAGTTGAATTATCTGTTGTGTACAGAAGTTCTTCTGAATCTATTGCCCATCAACTTCACTGAGTGTCTCTGAGTTCTAGTATAATGAGAGAGGGGGAAATAGCTCTCTCTGTCCTCTTTCTTCATCCCAAGCATAATTATATAAACTTCTATGGCCCCGGTCACATGGCAAAGTTGCCGTGGGAGAGGCACAGGAGTCCCGTGGATTTTCCGGGCGCAATCACCCCAACATCGGGGAAGCGCAGTGTTCCCGTGGCAAACCCGTGGCTCCCTGTCGAAGGTGCGGAGTTAAAAACTAGTACCTACGAGGTACTAGTTTCCTGAAACCGTGGGCCAAGGGCAGGCATCTGATCGCGTTCCCGGTGGACTTACGTGGCATCCGGCGCCCGCCACTGTTAGTCTCCACAGGTTGTGCAACAGCGACCAACAGCGCATGCACACAAAGAGCTATGGCCAGTGCGATTGCGCAGCATGGCTTCTGTGCCGCGCTGCAGGATACCCGTCTGATCAGCATTTCCCCTGAACCATGGGACCTCGACCAGGACGTGTGCTCGGACAGCCATGCGTTAGTTTCCTCCGGGGCATTTAGCCACGCCTCCCCCCCGTGATATCCGGCCCGTGTGACCGGGGCCATTCATGATCTTCTGTCACTTACTTTTATCTATTGTGCTCTCTAGTATAACTCGAGTGTTGTGGAGAGATGTCACCGCCATAGGATTATGAGACATACAGATCAATAACAAAGATAAAGAGAAAAGAGCCAAAACCAATAGAATGAACCATGACATTTCTGAAACTTTGTTCTTTATAAAAGAGTTACAGCTGATATGAAAAAGGCAGCAAGGTCTTACCTGAAGTTTTTCAATCATGGGAGAGCTTTTTACCTTTACCTTTGTAGGATGAGAAGTATTTGGAGAAGGCTTCTGTAGAAAGAGAAATAAGAAACAGCTGAAACAGATGACTGACTACACAGTAGGGCTGGGGGCAGGAAGGAAAGCTGATGAAGGTATTGTCTTCAGTGTTCCCTCTAAGCTGAGTTAGTGTGAGCTAGCTCACAGTTTTTTAGCCTCCGGCTCACACATTTTTGTCTTAACTCGGGAAGGAAGTCTCCAGAGCAAACTAATTTATGCAGTAGCCAAATTGCTTGCTCACAACTTTAATGCCAGTAGCTCACAAAGTAGAATTTTGCTCACAAGACTCCACAGCTTAGAGGGAGCACTGATTGTCTTCTCCTATACATTCTTGCTTATTCCACGTTCCTGCCTGGGAATTAAGCCCTCCTGACTATCCCACCAATCAAAGAAGCTCATCTGGTGGGCCTTTTCAGTGGCAGCCCCACAATTACGGAACAGCCTCCCCAGAGAGATGCACCTGGCCCCCCCTCACTGTTGTTCTTCAGGAGGTAAGTTGAAGAGAGTTTTATTAGGACTGCATTTGACTTAGTTTTAATTTATTAGCAGTCCTAACTGGAGTTTTAGAATTGTGACCTTTTTATAATTGCTGTTTTATTCATATTGTTCTTATTGTTTTATAACATAATCATTTTATTTTTATCATAAGCTGCCTTGAGTACTGCAAGGGAGAAAGGTGGTTGATAAATGTTTTTTTTTTAAAAAAAAATAAGTAAATAAATAAAATAAGAATGAATAAGCTGATAATCTTTACAACATTCTTTTTAAAAAATACTTTTTATTGCTTTTCTTCCTACACACTACAAAGACTATACCCTACAAAACTAAAACTACAAAGAGAGTAACAAGAACCTTTGATGCTTTAAGTATATGTCTATATGCTAAAAATTTCATTCAGTTCTTTAATATCTAATAAAAGTGTTCAAAAAGAAAGAACATAAAGGCATTTTTGATATTACATCACATCTGGTTGAGAATATAAGTAAGTTAAATGTCAACATAGGTAATCTCAGACCTTCACTTAGATTTCTTCTTAGCTTTGATTTTCTTCTTCTTTTGACAGGGGAGATTTACTTTAAAAGTTTTAGGGGCCGCAGCTCCTAAATCAGAGTCAGAGTCAAAGATTTCACCCAAAGACACGGAAGTAGTTGTAGAAGATGAACTATCAGTATCGGAATTTCTGTTGTTCGCTGGTTTTTTCCATTGCCTTTTCTTCCTCTGCTCCATTTCTTTGTTTGGTTGAAGATTGTTGCTGTTTAAGAAAAAGTTTGGCTTTTAATAGAGAGTCAATCTTTTCCTTCTTCTCCTTAAAGTTGAATATAAGTACTTCTGGAAAAATCCATCTGTATTGGATATTGTTCTTTTGGAGGAATGCTGTAATATTTCTGTACTGCTTCCTTTTCTTGTGTATTTCAAATGGGACATCTTTCAATATTTTTATCTCCTCTTCTTGAATTTTAACTGTTGTAGCTGTAGGTGCTTAAAGTCTCTTATTGATCTTTTTGCAAATTTTACAAAAATTTCCCCTGGGAGATTATTTCCCCCCATAAACTCTGAATAAATTCTGTAAATCATATCAATATCTGCTTGTATCAATTCAGGTTTGTTGTTGATTAAGGGGGCCATTGCTTCACTTATAATTTCTCTTAGGTTCTCATCTTTTTTCTCTGGAACCCCTTGGAATCTGAAGACAAAAGAGGATCTTTCCATTTGTAGCTGTAAAAGTTGTTGCTTTTTAGAAGTTGTTTCTTTTCCCACTTTATCCATTCTTTGGTCTATTTCTTTGGTCTTAATTTCAACCTTTTTTACCTTTTTGGCTGACTTCTCTGATTTGGCTGCAGTTTTCTTGAGCTCCTTCTGTAAAGTGTCGAATTTTTGGTTCGTAAGCTGGTCCAGCAGAGGGCGCATGGCTTCAGAAATTGCAGTAGCTAACTCGCTAGTATTTTCCAGTCCTGTGACTGGTGATGCTGTGCTGGCATTTCCTGTAGAGCCTCTGCCTCTGGACGCCATTTTACTCCCACGCTGAGACATTGTTTATACTTAGGTAAAAGTTTATAAAAGTTCTGAGATCTTTACTGTGTTGTAACTGCTTAACTCAGATGTATTCTGCTTTGAAAAGGGTGTTAATCGCCTGAATCCGGCTTGCTTCTACGCTGCAATTTCGCTAGTGGGTAGGGTTCTTTCTCCGCGAGTCCCCCCCATCTCTTTGAAGCTATGCTGTTTTGTTATGCAGATTTCTTCCTCCGCTTTAAAAAGGGTATTAATCACCTGAATCCAGCTTGCTTCTACGCTGCAATTTCGCTGGTGGGTAGGGTTCTTCCTCCGCAAGTCC
>NW_015167129.1:60799-63506 GCF_001447785.1 Gekko japonicus | reverse complement strand
CCAGCCCATCCCCCTCCCTGCCGCCCCGATCCGACTTGCCCCCATCAGAGCTTGATGGGGTGCGACCGTTACGAGTCACTGTTCACCGGAAATCCATCTTTACAATATTCTTGAGGGAGGAGAGGGTCCGTGTGTTTTCCCCCGATTACTCCACCTCTTCTAGAATTCAACCTTCTGACTGTGACTGAAATTAGAAAAATATGAGAACTAGAGAGGACAATGTCACTAGGGGCAGAGTACCCAAGGAGCATACTGTACAACTCTCCAGGTCTGCATGTCTCCTTTCATGGAGTAGTGATGGTTAAAAAGTGAGCTGGGAAGACTCAAGTTCAAATATCAGCCATGAGCTCATAGCCTTAGGCAAGCCACCATCTCTACACCCCGTATCTGCAGTATGCAGATAATAATACTGGTCTACATACTGTTGGAAAATTACTGGGCTAATAAATACCAGGACAAAAGCCTATGAGTAGTTACTTACTCCTAGGGGGTGGTAGCTGTGTCAGTCTGCTGCATCAAAAATAAACAGGAGTTTCTCTTGTCACTAACAAGTTTTTAATTCTATCACAAGCTTGCATGCATCTAATGTGGTTTTTAGTCCACAACAGCTTATGACAGAATAAAAACTTTGTTGGGGCTGCAAGACTCTTCTTTATCAGAGTGTTTACAAAAATCGCTTTATATGAACTATATACTGTGCCTTTCTATGTCTGCTGTTGAGCTTGGATCCAGCTGTAGTCGCAGGCCTCCCTCCATGCAGCTTCCAGCTGACTTTGCTGAGACCATCAGAGGGAGGGCAGGAGACACTAGCTGAGAATCCCCTCCCCAAGGGAACATGTTATTGCATTTTAATTGCAATTTATACTGTCTTTTGATTCTTGTGTGTGGCTTTAACAGCCAATGTTTCGCCTACCAAACAAAAAAATAAAAGCAGTTTATAAACTGTATTAGGGGGAAGATATCACACAAGAAATTGTGTAATTTTTTAGAAGAATATGACAATTCTGTTCATCAGTCTCTCACTCATTTGCATTGTAGCTTTGGGCAAACATTAACCTATAATTAGTCTTTTTGGAGAACAGATTCCCAATCTATAACCTGAAGAATTAAAACACAGTAAAGAGATTTAATGTTTGAAAAGCTTCCTACAGAAAATGGAGGCTGAAGCATGTCAGTCTAGAAAAAAATTAATCTTTGAAAAGATGTGTGTGAATTTTTAAGCAAGTTTATCAGATAAGTTTCCCCCCCCCCCCAACAAGCTGCGGCTGCATCGAAGTCAACCTTCCAAAACCAGGACTCACGATAAAAGGGGAAGGGGATCTACATGGATGACCTCGATGATATTTTGCCATGAACACTTAACAAATGGCAGCTCTTTTAAATAAAATTTCAAAACAGATCTGGCTAGCGTGTCCTGCATGGAAGAGTCAGATGAAAGTGAGAAAAGTCCACAGGAAAAACTGTGAAGGCTTGTGCAAACTGCCAAACACTTAGCCAGGCACTCTGTGACTCAGCCAGAAACATGGTGAGGAGAGAAACGTTTATATGCATACGTGGAATGCACAGCCTGGGCTGCTCTGTGTTGGCTGGGATGACCTGATTAGCCCTCGATCTAAAAAGCTTTGATACTTTACATGGCTCCAAAGGGCTACTCCAAGGTGCCCTGTAAGTGGGGGATGTTGTTCTTTCCCCCCTGTGTTAGCACTGCCCTTCCTTTGTGTGCCCGTCTTTCTTCACCCTCCTCCATCTGTCAAAATTTGGGGATTAGGCCAAATGCTGGTTGGCCTCGCTGCAAAAGATGCCTGAGAGCCCCACCTGCCTGATCTCTTCAATGGCCTGTCTGTGTCAAAAATAGAGAGAGAGCACACATTTCCATAGCTTCCGGTATTGTGCTGCAGTTTGTAATCACGCAGTATATCTTGTAGGACACTCTTCCTTCCCTGAGACATGAGAAGTGCAAGGGCAGAATTACCTAGATTTGGTTTTCCTGGATGAGACAGTACAGGAGGCTGATGGTGTCTTCATAGTTTGTACTTTAATTACAAAGACACGAGTATACATGACAGCAAAGCTGCTACGTGGTCAGCCCATCACAGTCCACAGCAGACTTTGTGGTCTTTACAGTCCTTACATCTTATAAAAAGAGAGCAAATGGCCCCCTACAGCCCTTTCCTCAGAATACTGATACTTACAAGGTCACCATTCTGGCCAGGCTCTGTCTTGTGTGCATGGAGAGGGAGGGAACATGGTGGTTTTCGGCGGGTTGGCTTATTGGCTGGTATCTAAAAATAGAGAAACAGCTAATCAAGCAACAGAAGAGGAAGGAAGGAAGGAAATTCAAACAGTAAAATGCGACTTGTGTTTAGAAAGAACCCAAAAGCAGAGATGATTGGGGAGAAGTTATGAAATTATGAATACTTATTTTCCTGTAGAGCCACACTAACAAGTTAAATGATTATTTGTGCTTCCTTTTGCTTTCAATATTTTGTTTGAAGTAGGCATTTCCGAACCTTGCTGTCCTGTAGAGTGCTATAGACTGCTATAGAGTACAGGGTGAAAAGCATTTGCAAACTTGCCATAGGTATCTACTGCACAGTACCAGTGACTTCACTGATGAAATGATGCAACTCTTCTGTCTCCTCCCCAGGTACGGGAGGAGTGTTTGAAACAGTGTTTGAAGCAAAGTTCATATATATATATATATATA
>NW_015167129.1:58760-60751 GCF_001447785.1 Gekko japonicus | reverse complement strand
ACACACACACACACACACACACTGCCCAGTGACAAACCTTAAGACTTGGCATAGAGACTTTAGCTGGATCATTGCAGGGAGAAAACTTACAAAGGTTTTTTCCCCAGACTCTACCCTGATAATAGTCCATTTTAGTTTGCATGCAGCTTCCCGTTTGCAAGCCAAATTGCTCTCCTCCTGTTTTAAGTGCTAGAGAACAGGTGAGCAGGCTTTCTTTAAAAAGTGAGAAGGGGAAAAGTAAGAAGCAGCAGCATGGCAATCCCTCCACCTACTGCATGTTTATTCCCCACCACTTCTTCTGAACTGGATATTGCACTATACTATTCCCCTTGAATGTCATTGTGAGGCTCTTTTCCGCAAGGGCAATAGTGTGGTGGGGCATCTTTGAGCTGGTGTTCTGGATAACCCCTTAATCTTTATCTATTCTTGTTGAAAGCTGTACTTACAGATAGAAACACAGAAACATAGAGCTACAATGGACCCCAAGGGTCATCTAGTTCAACCCCCTGCACACAATGCAGGAAATTCACAGCTACATCCCTCCCATCCCCGTGACCCCTGCTCTATGCCCAGAGGAAGGCAAAAAAACCCTCCAAGGCCAATCTGGCCAGGAGGAAAATTGGTTCTGGTCTGACTTCCTGGGGCAACAGAAAACAACTCTGCTCCATCCTCTATAGGACAGCCCTTAAAATACTTGACAATGGATACCATATTCCTTCCTAACCATCTTCTCTCCAGACTAAACATACCCAGCTCCTTCAACCTTCCCTCATAGGATTTGGTCTCCAGACCCCTCACCATCTTTGTCATCCTCCTTTGGACACATTTCAGCTTGTCAATATCCTTCTTAAACTGAGGCTCCCAAAAGTGAACATGTGTGGTCTAATCAGAGCAAAGTGATACTATCACTTCACGTAGTCTGGACACTATACTTCTGTTGATGCAGCCCAAAACTACATTTACCATTTTAGCTACTGCATCACACTGCTGACTCATGTTCAGGATATGATCTACTAAGACGTTTTTCAGATATACAACTACCAAGACAAGCCTTCCCCATCCTATAATTATGCCTTTGTTTTTTCCTACCTAAATTCAAAACTTTATATTTATCTCTGTTGAAATCCTTTTTGTTAGTTTTCCAGCCTGTCAAGATCATCCTGAATCTTGAATGGATGATGGCATGACATTTTCAAACTGCTGCTATTAGGCATTCCAGCCCCCCAGTGGGGGATCCTCTGATTTAGTGGGCTCCTTCCTGACACTGGCCAGATGGCTGGTGGAGGAAGCCCCACCCCCAACACCCACAGCCACCCATCTCTCTCCCTTTAAGTGTGTGTAACCCGTGTTTCCTCGCCAAGCCCAATCTCCGCAAGTTTGCAGGGAAATGCCAGCTTCATACTTTTAAAAGGGAAATGCGGCTGCTCTTAAAGGGGAAAACACCGGCTACTGCATTTAAAAGGGAAATGCCGGCTCCTTTAAGTGCAGGGAACTGCCGTTTCTGGAGATCTGGCGCACGGGCGGGTGGGGGGCGGCGGCAGACATCCTCAACGTGACATCATCACGTCGGGGATGCCTCGCCCCCTTCAGGAAAGATCATCCTGAATCTTGATTCTGTCTTTTACTGTGTTTGCTACCTCTCTTAATTTAGTACTACCTGCAGATTTAATGAGCATCCCCTCTATTCCTTCATCCAAGTCATTCAGAAAGACATTGAACAACACAGGGCCCAAGACAGATCCCTGTGCCTTTAACTAAATTTGGCAGTGAACAAACCATACCTACATTTTAACAGTGTTTCAGCAGTGCGTAATATACATCTCAAATATGGCTGAAAGTCAGAGCAGCCCCTCCTGACAACCCAAAGTCACATCCTGCTGTTGATGCATTATGCTTTACAATTTACTTACTTTATTTATAGTTTGCCCTTCTCACTGAGACTCAAAGCAGATTATAGAATACAAGTGGGGACCCACAATACACACAATACA
>NW_015167129.1:47497-57890 GCF_001447785.1 Gekko japonicus | reverse complement strand
CGCTGCCCCTGACGGGAAGCTGCCTGTCCAAAGTAGGAGGGGGAGGAGTATTAGAAGCCACTGTGGAGGTGGGGCTCGCAGGATCACTAAGGTGTTACTGCTGGGGCAGGCTCCCTCATGGCTTTAAGCACCCTGCAACCACTGCTGCACCTGACAGACAACCACCTGTTAGGTGTAGGAGGAGGGGGGAGTGTGTTGGAAGTCATCCCACCTCCTCTCCTACACCTGACAGGCAGCTGCACCTGATAGACAAGGTGTAAGAGGTGGGGGGAGTGTGTTGGAAGCCATCAGAGAGGCTGGGCCAGCAGCTTTGCTTCACCTCACAGGTAGTTCTTGGCCACTCCTGATTTCCTTAACTGTCATTAGCTCTCTGCAGTCCCCTGTAACTGCTGGGGTTTTTTTTTTTTACCTCAGATCACTGAGCACTGCAGCTGACCAATCAGAGAGTGGGGAGTGCAGAGAGGCAGCTGCCTGGCAGCTACATAGGAATCAATGGGGGAGCACATTTCCCCCCTTTTGACCCACTTAGGGGTCTAATTTCTAAAAAACCCTTCTTAGCGAGCACCTACACCACGGTAGAAGCGCTCTCCCCAAATTTGGTGTCTCTAGGTCCAGCGGTTTGGTCTGGGCATTGATTTTACGGTGAGGGGACTTTCTTTTATATATATTTTATATGTATAGATTTTACACACAACATAAAGGCTTTTAAAAAGATTTAACCATTAGTCTTAGGTGTCGTCCAGGGCAGGAGTCTCGGGTTGGCTCCTGGTTTCCCCAGCCCCAGAGCAGGGAAGGGACAGGGAAGCATGTGAGGCCTCGCAGTCAGGTGCAGCGCCGCTGCCACCACCAGCAGCAGCGCACTGGGGGTGTCTGCGGGCACCTTTTCTGCCAGCGCGACGTCACGATGGCCCTTCATCTTCCTCTGAGATCCTCGATGCGCTTCAGACTCTTTGGCGCACCTCACGGGGTGCTTGCTGCAGATAGCATTTTGCAAAGGAGTCAAAGATAAAGTTATTTGTGTGTGCTTACCTTTGCTCCCGGCAGCTGGACGGGCAGAGGAAGGAGAAGCCGTAGCCAAGCTGGTGAGGGAGTGTGGGGGCCAGGCCTCCTCTCCCCTCTGGGCCAGGCAGGAGGCGCCAGGCTGGGATGCATGGGCGCTGGGCGAGCAGGAGGAAGGGGCCCGGCCCCGAGCAGTAGGAAGCAGCAACGGGACATGCAGAGCTGGCCTGAGGTGTTTCTGCACCCTAGGCGAAGTGCAGATGCCAACCTCCCGGTAGGGCCTCAAGACATCCCAGCTGGCTGCCTCCTTGCTGTCCGGAGCCCCTGGTTGGGAGAGGAGTGGCGAGGTGCCCATCTCGGGGAATCAGGAGGGGTCGGGGGACCCACTTAGGGGTCTAATTTCTTTAAAAAACCCTTCTTAGCGAGCACCTACACCACGGTAGAAGCGCTCTCCCCAAATTTGGTGTCTCTAGGTCCAGCGGGCTGAGCCCCCATTGGAAGACGGGCCTCCTGAGCCAGCCCCAGCCCCGCCGCATGGCTGCCGCCGCCGCCAAAAGGCTGGCCAGGCCGCCAAGGGTCAGAGAGGAGCCCACCACTAGACGGACACACGGGGCACCTCGGTCGGTGCACTTGGAGAGGGAGGCACAGTTTTGGGGGGGCGGCACCAAACTGCACCCGGCCCTGCCCCCGCCACAAGCCCTGCATCTCCCTGACCACCGCCGCCACCTCTTTTGCCTTGAGTCAGTGCTTGCCGGACTCGGGGAGAAAGACGTGGCGGTGGCCAGGGAGATGCAGGGCTTTTGGTGGGGGCTGGGGGGCTTTGGTGGGGGGGCAGGTCCAGTTTGGCGCCCCACGGGCTGGCTCACGCTCTAGATGAATGCCTAGTTTGCATAGTGGGTGAGCCGGCCTTGGGGACATGCACGACCGCACATGGGATTGCCACTTCTTCAGCAGGGCTTTTGGCAAGGGAGGGGAGGGGCGGGCTCAGAAGGCAGCCAGAACACTGTTCCAGTGCGTTCCGCCCCCAAAATAGCCCTGCTCTGAAGCATCTTTCAAATGTGCGTGATTAAATATTTGCCCATTACTTTCTTGTTGTTATGCTATTTTTTAAAACAATGCAATCAGTTTTTGTTTTTAAACTTGGAAAGTTGCCTCAAGAATAGGAGTGAGATTATAGCATTTTGACTGGCACAAGGCTCCGCCAATCAGCACAGTGTGCCGCCCTTCATGTTTGCACCTGAAGAACAAGTTTCCCTGACCTCAATTCAGGGGAGAAAACACAACATCTGCCAAAAATATAACGAGTGCACTTCCATCATAGGCTCACTATTAAAATGATGTATCTCTGTATAAATGCCAGGGTGACTCACAAGTGAAGCCCAGAGTTAGCTTCTGGGAGAAGAGAAAGGTTCTTTCACCAACAGTTATTTCTGACCAGTTTAACAACTGAGCAGACAAAAGCCAAAATTCAATTGTCTTCTCTATTGAGATAAGTGCTCATGTGCAATATTCAATGAAGGGACATCAGACAAGAGAATCATTTATCATTGCTGAACACTGAAAATGGGCAATTCTAAGGCATATAGAAGATCCACTCAATATCAACAAACTGCCTGTGTCTTGTTTCTAAGGCACGTGAAGTTACATTATCTATTTTCAGAAGACTAGTTGCATTAGCCTGTAGTTGCAAGATGGGAAAATATGATAAGGCAATGTAGAGACTAGGGGAAATAGCACAAGTTTTATTTATTTTTATTTATTTTATCTTTGGATTTATATCCCGCCCTACCACGAAGGCTCAGGGCGGCTGATTGACAGAAAGGGGGTATTTGCATTTCTGGCTTGTGCACTGCAGCACCACAGAGGAGAACTGCTTTGTTTCTAAAATATGTAAAACTAAAGATGCACTAGGTGAGGTGGTGTGTGTGTGTGAGAGAGAGAGAGATCTGTTGCTTTTCAGATATTGATGAATGTATATACATATATAGAAACCAAATAACACAAATAGAAAGTTTGTAAGGATAAACAATGCAGTTTTGCCACTCATTAATAATAGCATAACTGAGAATATGTAGCGGGTATATTTGCCACCTCCACAGCCACATTTTATCAGCATGCACTACAGCAATAGATGTACTATCTAAGAAAATTAACTAAAACAAATCAGTAACAGATGCACATTTATTATGGGAGGGAAACCTCTGGCTATGCAGGAATATTCTGATAGCCCAGTTTCCATTCCCAGTACCACTGAAGAGCTTATTCATCTCTCCCAGGCTCTTTACTACCAACTGGGTTTGACACACACAAAAAATCTCATTGTTGGCTAGACATTTGTTTTGCCCAATAGCAAAAATGCAACAGAAGTTCAAAATATACCTGTGCAATCAATGTCAAGAGCATGCATTAATTCAGCATTATTTACGTTAGTTTTTTAAAAGTGCATTGATGACCTTGTGCCTCTCAGTATGGCAGTGAAATAGGGTCACCACAAACGATAGGGTTTCTGTATACTTGCAAGACCTCCGAAATATGCAAAAACTCTAGCTAGGAACTCCCTCATTAAAGACTGTAAAAAGACCGTCTCCCACAAATACCCCAGCAAGTGCTGCCAAGCCCCTGGTATGGAATCCCTCACCCCCCAGATCTGCCATAGAGTTTCCGGCAATTCCTAGAACTACCCTTTGTTATTTCTGGGTAGCTCTAGGAATCACCAGGTGCTCTATGGAAAGAACTTCCTGTAACTTGATGAGGCCTTATTTTTCTTTTTAATTTTTCTCCTGGGACGCTGCCCCTCCCCACAACCCTCCCATCAGTTGCCAAGTGCTGGCAATCCTATGCTCATTGTCCTCTGGAGATACAGCATTCTGAAAACCACTGGATGACAATAAAAACAGGATGAAAAAGGGAACAGAGGAAGAACTAGCCTGCTTGAGACTCTTCCAGTTTATAGTAAATTTGAAAGAGAGATTAGGGTCAGGAAACATGTGCCAGGAGGCATACATCCCTCAGCCCTAATTCCCCTCCATCCATAAGCCCAGGATTTTAGAAACCTAGGCATTTTGACGTTTAAAAGATTCAGGCAGAGAGATTAAAGAGGATTGAAAAAAACCACTTCCTTCAGTTTTACACTCCCAAGCAATTATCAAACTGTAAAGGGGCCCCACCACTGACAGTTTATAGTATCCTGGAAGGGCCAGCATTAGGGTTAGAGGACCCATGGTGTGAGGCATGCATCCCCCAATCTCCCATATAGTACATGGTGGGAAAGGTAAAAACACTCATCCAGTATTATGCTGCTCTGTTTTCAGAACACATTAGCAGGTTCCTGCTCATCTAGCCTGCATTTCAGCAACCAGACTCTGGACAACTGAAACACAGTCCTAGACTACTGAGGTGAGTTAGAAATGACTTTTATAGCCTGGAGCTCAGCAGTCTCAAGCTATTGTGCTACAGAAGAGGAATTTCTCAGCCAATTGTCCATCCTGAGATCCCTCTGTGGCTGAATTGTATCTAACCTCCTTTCCAGAAACAGGTGGTTGATCTTGAAATTTCCCTGCTAGTTGTGCCACAGACAGAGATGCAGACTTCTGTTCCACCACATTAGTCTCTGACGGTTTGTCCTGGGGGGGAAAATACAGAAACAAAACGTTTGTCAGTACATGAGAAATACAGGAAACCAAGAAACTTGTGAAGATGAAAATACTTGCAAGATATCTGCAAACACCAAGCTGTGAGCTTGCTGATGCACATAAATTACACTGCTGAAGAACAAGCCACTCTTAAAAAACAAGATGTACTGGCACCAATAACATTCAAGCCTACTAGTTAGATCTGAATATTTTATTAAAATATAAAGGCTGTCATTTCAATACTACGGATGTCATTTCAATACTACTGATGGCTGCTAAGAACTTAATAGCATTGAATTGGAAAGTAAACAAAATCCCTACAATAGCCCAATGGAGAACAAAGATATGGGTTATAATTATCTCCGACAAAATTGCAATGCAGCTTATAACGCAAGACAACCCTAATATTGAAAACAACTTTCTGGAAAAATGGTTTGTTTTCTTTGAATATATTGTAGCCTGTTAACCACGGACCTTCAATCTACCATAGAAATATAGACTTTGCTTTCTACTAGTACAAAATTGGACTGTATATAAGGTTTTTGTGTTTTATGATTAGTTTATAATGTTGTTACAAAGTTTGGATATTTTTCATTTCTATGTTTTGTACTTTTTAATAAATTTTTTATAAAAAGTTATTTGCAAAAAAAAAAAAGGCATAATTTGTGTATTATAAAATATCTTGTGTGCATGAGGCAATTGAGAAACAAGAGTACCCATTCATGAAAAGGCAATCTATATACTATTAGCCACCTGTGACCCCCATCTGTGGACAGCTGAATATGCAGATCAGGGCCACATGGAGGCTAAACAGATTTTTCAGCAAACATGGGGCACTTCTCAGGTGTGTAGAAAAATCTGAATTTAATTTTTTTTTAAAGGAGGTTAAATCCCCAGAAAAGTAAAACAGTGTTGACCTCTGGCAGTCAACGGCAGTGGTGCTGGTGGCGGCCATGCAGTTTGGGAGCTGTACTGGGCATGCTACCGTTGGCGGTGCAACCCGGGAGCTGCACTGGATCCAGCAGCAGCACAGCCCAGAGAGAGCCCAGTGGCTGCGCCAGGCCCCCCAGCGGCTGCCAGAGAGCCCAGGGGCCGCAGTGGACCTGGTGTTAAGGAATGAAATTGATACAAATTGATACTTTGCTTTATGAACTATATTTGCTGCTACACACACAATGGACTGTGCACATATACACACATAGGCTCAGAAAGCTGTACAAGTCACCTGTTGTGATGCTACACATAGAGGGTGCCTGCATAAGCCTTAACACGTGAATGAGGTTTCAGCTACACAGCTACCAGCCTGGTGAGGAAGCACACATCTCCATTGTTGTCAGCAAAACAACAACTTGAGAAGCAGCAGCCCCCATTGCTGAATTGTTTACAGTCACGCACTCCACATCTCTGCTTTGTTTCTACATTGGCATTTCCTGCCAGATGGACCTTTGATGACCAGGGAATGGCCAAGCTTCATCTGGGGCCTATCGGGGAGGGCGGGGTATAAATGCAAAAAATAAATAAATAAATAAATACATAAATAAATCTGCACTTCAAGGGAGCATCCTGACGCCAAGTTTTCACACTTGACCAGATGCCATCCTTTGAGTTAGGTCTTAGGTTACAATATTGTCCAACCCTCTAGGTAGCCACCCCTCACTACATGCAACCAATGGGATTGTTTATGGGACGGACTAATAGGTAGGTGGGTCATGAGGTTGGCACAGTTGCCACCCACCCAAAAGACCACCTATAAAAGGTAAGGACCATTCACCTGGCCCTTCCTAGCTAGCATTCCCCACAACGACCCCTGTCTGCTTTTTACTCCCCTTGAGTCCCACTTGCTATACCCAAACCCTTGCCTCTACTTTGATCTCTTGATCAGCAGTCAAGAGACCCACACGTGCTGGCTGGTTCTAGTCATGTGTTAAAACTCCCTAGATTTCTATTTCTTCCCATCCATTCTTCATTGGAACGAACAAGCTTCAGGACAGATAAGTATCACCCATCATCACCCCCACCTGCTAATGCAAACGTGCTTATTTTAATACTGTATTTCTAAGGAACTTGATTGAATGTGTGAGCGCATCAGTATTGTTTGTATGTGATTTATATTCTTTAAGTAAAATATAGTTATTTTAACAACACCAGCTTCAACTCTTCTCTGGTAACCCTTTGGTGGGAACAGGACCTTGGTATAGTTGGCAAGCACCCAGTATAAAATTTGCCAATTGCTGTAGACAAAGCAATTTGGCTAACACTGGGGGCAGCTACCAAACAACCCAGGGCTCCATGCTGGATCTGCTGGCGGCTGCCAGAGAGCCCAGGGGCTGTGCTGGGCTTGATGAGAGAGTGGAGAGGAGATGGGATTCCCCACAGGCCCCACTTGAATGGCAGCTATTCACAGGTGCCATAGGAAAATAGTGTATTGTATGGATTTGATCTCATACATTCCAAGTGTATTGCTCCTTATCAATGATTCTACAAAATAAGCATACACAAGCACAATGAAATGAATCAGCAGGATTGTCACACAGTTCACATAACAAAGCATCATGCTCATGTTTCATACTATGGCTTTAAAACAAGCATGAGGATTGGCTTAGGTGTCTCCACTTACTGGTAGGAAACCCTGAGCATAAACAAGCAGAATTGTTCTTGTCTGTAGTTATTCCGTGACATAAAATAGCCTCAGAGAACAAGATGGGTGTGGGTGGTTACCAGAATGGAATGGGAATAGGCGGTTCCAGTTCTGTTTGCCAAGATAAGGGGAATGCAGGGGTGGAGAAGACCTGTAGTGGACTGACCACTGGCAGGTGGCACTTTATCTCTCCTGCGTTTTCTGATTTCCCCCAGTGGGACTCCCTTATGATTTCGGAACCTGGCTGGGGACAAGTAATTTTAAACTGACTCCCATGTTTGCAGGGGGAAACCAGCATACCTGACAAAATAAGCAGCGACTCACAAAAGTTCATTGTAACGATATGAGCTTATGTTTGTATTTCTGTATAGTGGTGATGCTGCTTATGTGTGTCTATGCATTGTGTATTCAGGGATTGCTGTATGTTGTGTGTTGCTTTGTTCTGCATCTCATGCTTGCCTAGGAATAGGCTGGCCTGGGCCTGCCATTGCACATACGGACCATGTGCGTCCCTGGAATGTATCCCATGACTCTGTGGGATGGAGAAGACACCGCGCCATTGCACCCACTTGGAGAGCTGTGGAAAATCCCCAGCGAACCCCGGCATTCTTGGAATGGAAAGAGCAAGTGACCCTACTCCCTTAATCTGGTTTGGAGATCTAAAGACAATAGCGTTTATGGCTTTGGAGCAGGAACCAGATCTGCAAATCAAGAGGGTGTCCATGGGAACGGAAGATTCACACCTTGCCAAAAGGCACCTTTGATGTAGAAGTAGGATCTGCATATTGCCACCACCCCTCAGGAGAGCGTCATCCCCTCGTCATCCCCTCGTCACCCCCTCTTCATCCAGTAGTGATAGTTTAGAGGACGGGTTTGATAGTTTATGGCTGGATAGCACATGCCCCAAAAAGAGTTTATTTAAGGAGAAACTCTCCTTTGTCTCTCTGGTTAACCCACCCTTCCCATAGCAGTGCACTAAGGTGCTACAAGTGACTCTACTACTTAAGTTCTCCGGAGTCGCGACCCAGAGAGCTCACACGTGGTTTGGCTGGTCCTACCTGTGTGCCTTGGAGTTCACAAGCTGCTGCATTTCGGCTGCCCAGCGTTCCAAGGAGGAGAGTTCTTCCTCAGCTGGACCTCAGATGAGTATAGCCGTGCCCCATTGTGTCATCCCCATTTTGATGCTTTTGTTATTTTCTATGCTGTAATTGTTCTAATGTACTATTGTAACTAAGGAGCTTGTATGAATTTGTATGATTCCGATTTTGTATGCCTGATGAAAAACCTTTAGTAAAGACAACATTTATTTAAGGACTAGCGTGTTGTCTCACTTCCTGGGCAATAGCGAGCGTTTCATTCGCCATCCGACCTCTGTATAGACTGGTATAGAACTTACGCACAGCCACAACCACCCAACTCCTTGGTAGATAACTTGGATTGGGTCTCCAGGAATTTCCTGGAGAAGTTGGCATAACATCATATTGAAATAAATGTTGTTAGTCTGTAAGGTGCCACTGGACCTTTATTTAGAAGACTTAAGCTGTCTTCCCACCCAGGAGTTCTCTCCAACAAGTGTCCCTCCTACCCTGCATCGAATCCAAAGGAAACAAGAGGCTGGGAACTTTGGGTTTCCCTCAATGTTTATACCCATATTGTTTCCTAAGTGTGAAAAAGAGTTGTGAGGCCTTCAGTCCCCAAGAGACAGCATGCATACCATTTTAAGATTAGATTAGGACAAGAGACTGCAGGCTGCAGGATTGACAACTAGAGTGCAGACTCTCAAATCATACCCTCAAATTTCAAAAATTTCTGCTTTCCTCTTTGCAGCAGAAATATCAACCGGGGGGGGGGGTTCAAAAGGGGAGCTATTTAGCTTTTACACCAGGCAAGAAACTGGGGCAAGAACTCCCTCCCTCCCTAAGGTAAAAGTGTGTAATTTGTTCCTCCTAATACTGCAAATATGCCACTGCTTAGCTACTTTGGTTTTACATAAAAAGGGTTGTTCTGAGCTGCTTTCATTGCCAGGATGCACAGGGTGGGACCAAGAAGCCAAGATGCTGAGAATTCTGCAAATGGAGCTTCCAGTTGTTTCTTTTTTTAAATTGCAGACATGCATGGCCACAATTCAAACTGGGACCATGGCATGCAACGGGAAGGATTTGTCTCTCTTGTCTGCCATTTTCCCAGCCTGAAACAGTCCTATAGACATGCTGTTTGCCTCCTTATTTTATGCTCCGAGGATGACAAAGAGTAGTTCCTGTTTCTGATCATCATCATCCTGGCTGGGAGCTACACTCATGGTAAGGACAGTTAGTAATTCCTCAACAAATATACACTGCAGTACTGTAGCGGGGGTGGGGAGGGGAAATCCACTGGTATAGTGGTACCCAGGCACCAATGTCACCAGGGGAGACATTGCAAAAATGGGGCAGGGTGTTGGTGTGTGTGTGGAGAGGCTCATAGGGTTGTCTACCACAGGTGGAAACACTAGGAGGAATTGAGGGGTAGAGATCAAGATGTTAGCAGACTTCTGGTTGATGGCAGCACGCTCACGGACTCACCTCCTGGACCTCCCGGGGGTGTCTCCGTGCTCCGGCAGACAGAGGGGGTGAGCAGGCTCGTAACCCCCCCCCCCAGGAGCCTGGGGAAGGGCACCTGGCCAAGGAGCTTTGAGGGGGTAGCCTCTTCTCTGGCCGAATGCCAGAGAATCAAGGCTCCCCCTTGCTCCAGTGGTCCGTCCAGCCGAGAGACCTGATGGTACAAGTGAAGCTAGCTGGGTCAAGCACAGGAGATCAGGCGTTTGAAATGATGAATGAAGAGGGGTCGGAAGACCAACTATGAACGTGAGTCAAATGAGAACTGATTTTTAAATGAAAAAACACTCCCTACCCGAAGCAGCGAAACGGCAGAAGTGAGTGGTGGGAGGGACGCCTCCCATGCCCATAAAACGTTGAGCAAAAGGGGGAGGGAGTGGAAGAATAAACACGAAATTGCCCAGAAGTACTCACCCATCGAGCTATACAAATAAGCGCATATTCAGAGACTTTAAAATTTATTGCGAAAGCAAACAAACGAGAAAAAGATGGTGGGGAAGAGGGACAGAGACAAAGAGAAACTTCTAAAA
>NW_015167129.1:45216-46549 GCF_001447785.1 Gekko japonicus | reverse complement strand
CAAGAGCCCAGTAGCACCTTAAAGACTAGCAAAATTGTGGCAGGGTGTGAGCTTTCAAGTGAGGTAAGTTAGGCTGAGAGCACATAACTGATCAAAGTTAACCACCAGACTCTCATGGCTTGAGTTGGTAATCGAACCTGGGTTTCCCAGATCCTAGTCATTCAACACTCTTAACTACGATACCACACTGGCTCTCCTTCTGCATCTGTGATGAAAATGTCTGACCATTCAAATATATTAGAAAAATGATAATTTTATGTACACTCTAGAAAATATGATTTTAGATCCTAATGGGAATTTTACCCTGTTAATATGTTGTCCATTGACCTGGAGCATTCTTACTGCAGGGAAAATGCTTGTTGTCAAATATTGGTACCAATTAAGATTTCCTGTCATTCCAGAATGGTTGCTCAAGTCTTTGAACTAAGCAAAAATGGCTAAGCTTACTAATCTATTTCATAGAAGGAAAAATTGAGACTAGGAAGGACTTGGTGCTCATGTATTAACTTTATGAACACTATATAATATGGATATATTAGATCTTTTTAGATTTTTGAGTTTAGGTGAATCTTGTGTTGTGGGTAGTGCTGTTGGTGCTGAAGGCATTGCACTGGCTGCCGATAGCATGCTGAATTCGCTTCAAGGTGCTGGCAGCAAGGTGCTGGTCAGGAGCCAACATATCTGAGGGATCGCCTTTCCCCATATGTTCCCCAGAGAGCACTGCGCTCAGGGTCCCAAAATCGACTGGCCCTCCTGGGTCCCAAAGATGCCAGACTGGCCACACAGAGATCAATGAGCTGACCATCAAGACAGACCACTGAATGTACCAATATAACTGTTACTGCCATCTTCAAGCAATATTATTAGTATAGATTCATTACTAGCACTTTATGATACTGATTTGCAGGGGCCGTTTCGTAGAAAAAGAGCTAGGGGAACTCATTAGCATAACTCATTAGCATATGCCACACCCCCTGACATCACCGGAAGTGTGCCATAAGGCCACACCCCCTGACATCACCGGAAGTGTGTCATAAGGCCACACACCCCGCCCCCAACGGTCCCTGCACTGTGCTCAGGGTCCCAAAATCGACTGGCCCTCCTGGGTCCCAAAGATGCCAGACTGGCCACACAGAGATCAATGAGCTGACCATCAAGACAGACCACTGAATGTACCAATATAACTGTTACTGCCATCTTCAAGCAACATTATTAGTATAGATTCATTACTAGCACTTTATGATACTGATTTGCAGGGGTCGTTTCGTAGAAAAAGAGCTAGGGGAACTCATTAGCATAACTCATTAGCATATGCCACACCCCCTGACATCAC
>NW_015167129.1:26378-44087 GCF_001447785.1 Gekko japonicus | reverse complement strand
AATTCAGACAGATGTGCTCTGTAAACTGACTTACAGCCAAAGGTGCCCCATTTCGAGATGTCTGTGAAAACTGACACCATGTTCAAAACTCTCTGTAGTTCTGTCCATGGTGCATTAGACTGCATAATGGACAGCATGCTATAAGCAGCCATGAGAATGTCCTAAGTCACAGGTGAGATGTTATGGATGCAAATTTAAATCTGACTTGTGGGCAGCCAGTGTGAAGTTTAAATACATTCCATACACTAGTTACAGAACAGTTCATGCCACACACACACATGTTTCCTGTGTCATGCTACATACAGGATTTTGCTTTTGCACTCTCTAAAGGAAATTCCCCAGATAAGAGTAACCACCACCAGTGAATGATATCCTGTCAAGATACACAGAGAAAAAGTAATATGGGTCTTGGGCCTTCCTGAGGTGATGTTAAACTATAGAACAAAGTTTTGCAAAAGAATGTTAAAGATTAGAGCCATTTCAGAAAACGCTGAGTGTTAATTTGTGAGCAAAAAAAGAAAATTAGATCTGGAAGAATGACTCTCCTGCTTTTTAACGATCATGGTCATAGATGATAGATGTCTGTTCTTAATTAATATGGCTGCATCCACATGGCAACAATTCTCTGTTGTGGATCCATTCCTGTTGCAAATGCCTCTGCATCATACAGGGGTTTCCTCCACGCTTTCCTCAGTCATCCTCTCATGGCTGCCATTCCCCACCCCTGTGCCAACTGACGGCTTTTTGCTAGCTTTCTAAAATAAGTAGTTTTTTTTAAAGCTGGCAAAAAAACCAAAACAACCCTCCAGTGGTACAGCAAAGAAAAAGGCAGCCACAAGAAGAAGATGGCAGAAAAACAGTATCACTGTAGCTGTGGGTGAGAGGTTTAAAAATTGTGCAAACCCACTTGAATGGCAATCTTTCAGAAAAGATCAGAGCAAAGCCAGTTTGAGAAAAATTGGAGCAAAGCAGGAGAAACCCTGGAAAGTGTATGGTAGGATGACAAAATCATGTGGATGTTCCAAAAAATACTATTCTACTTTGAGAGCCAAGGTGAAGCAAAGCATCTGTGTGCCTACAGCCTTTGTTAGTTATGCCTCGACACGAAGAGGATGCTCTACATTTTTCTTCTTGGTGCAAGAAGATATCATGTAATGGGACCTCAAATCTTCAACCCAGTTATTCCAAGGAAGACCTACAGCTCTGTATGAATGAATGCTTCTGAACTCTATATGCACTTTTAAACATCTCTATGCACCATACATAATAGGCCAACTGTGAAATCCTAAGCATGTTTTACACAGGAGTAAATCCCATTAACTTCAATGAGACTTACTTCCTAGTAAGTGAGTACAGCATAGCAACCTAATTTCTACACAGTATGATGCCTATTACCTAAGCAGGAGGAAACAAGCCAGACAGCTGTTAATAGTAAGCATTTTCAACCCAGTCACATCGACAATATTTGGAACAGAGTTTTACGATCTTAGCCAAAAACATCCATTCTTGGTTTAAAACAAAAGTTGCAATGGAAATTTTTCATCCATCTGTATCTGTGAATGCAGGAGGGGGGGTGAAGCTCTCACAGGAAATGGGCCTTGTTCCCACAAGATATTAGAATGACCATAGGCCTGGCAGCATTAAAGAAAAAAAAATCTCTTCCTCCTCATTACGGTTTTCTTCTAGGATAGGCAACCTCTTCGATGGACGGGGAAGGCCTTGAAGGGTTAGTACATTTGTTTAGGTTTCACATTTCTTAAAATACTGGACACATATTCAAACAAAGCAAGGGCTATAAAATACTGGCTATATATATACATCTCTCCTGAAAGGGGATCACAGGTGATATTTCAGGACCACTGTCAGAAAACTATGAACATGTAGCTGTCCAATACATTATATTCCTTCACTCCACCAAGAAGCTCAGGGTGGAATACATGGTTTTCTCCACCAGGGCAGGGGAGTTGTCACTTTCTGGGCCTTTATGCATTCAGTCTTTAGTCCTGATTTCCCCAGAACTTGAGGTGGTATGCCTTTGATTTGAATCATTTGCTTTCATTCTGCATATGCAATTATTCTTTGGCACTTTGTGCCAGAAACTCAAGTCTCTGCGGATTATGCTTTCTACATACTCATGGAAGAAAGTGTGTTTTGAGCCCTGATTGCTCTTATCCTTTGGAGAAGGAGTAACCAAGGCACGAGCATAATATTTCTTCCTTCCCTTCAGTGCCCGTTGTTCTCTCTTCCTTTTCACAGAGCCCTGGCTAGTGGGAGGAATTTTCTTCTGGGAAAATCAGAATGACATTGAGTGGATGAGGCATTTCAGTGTTAACAGGGTAATGTTCGCTAACATTATGTAACGGGAATAACCCAGGGATAATATACAATTATCAATACTTAGAATCAAATCAAAATGCAAACCATCAACCCATACATCCATTTTTGTTTGAGGGGAATGTTTGTGATTGAAGTTTATTTGACTTAGGTCCCGTTCACACTAGGCGATTTGGGCCGGGAGCGGGACAGTGCAAACCGGTGCGATCACACCACAACATCTGGGAAGCGTCCTGCTTCCTTACCCGAACTGGCCCTTCCCCGCGAAAATCTGCCACAACTTGCAACCACCTACCTTGGTGGTTCATCGGGAAGCTGCGCGGCAAGCCGGGTGTTTGATCGCCGGTGCGTCCTTGCGCCGGCACAACCCCGGCCCGTAGCCGAACTGCGCATGCTCCGACATGCGCAGTTCGGCCGGCTCCCGGTCAGGGGCATGTTTTCTCCCCGGCGTTTGATCGTGCCGGGGAGAAAAGGCGCCGCAGCCAGGGGATCCGTGGGATCCCGCCGCTTTTCCCCTGCCGTATGGCAGGGGCCTTAAAAGTGCTTCTTAAAAAACTGGTTTTTCTAGTAGCTCTCCCATCCTCCAAACCACTGTGGATTCTAAACAAATGTAAATGTTTAGCAATTGCCCATGAGGAAACCTGTTATCATGCAAATTGGTTGCCTAACATAGAGAAACCAAAGAGAAAGAGGCTGAAGAGAGACCAAAGAGAGACCAAAGAGAAAGAGGCTGAAACAGGGGAGGGCAGTGGGTGGTACTTAAATATTATCAGAAACAATTCCACTTTAAATAGGATTGATTTCAAAATGCAGCAGAACAAAGGTTCGCAACAAAAGCACTTTTGGGAAGTGCAAGGCAACAGTGTGCCAGAAGCAGCCTGAGTGCTGTTTCCCCCTAAAATAAATGCAGAACCAAGAAGAAACCCTGACACAAAGCAGCAATGCAAGCAGGAGGGAATGTAGAACGGAATATTGAGACGTGCTCCAAAACCAAGGAAAGAGAGGTGCAGAAAATACTTTAAGAAATAAGATATCACTAGGCAACACAATCTCTATAATCCTGCAGCAAGAAAATAAGGAAAGCTAACTTCTCTATCTAATACTTCAACACCTGGTATTAGATGGCACGCCTTTAGATGGCTTAAGCATTGTTTGCGTAGCAGTCCATCGCGACAGGGCTTGGCACAGTCAGAGCCACTGCCCAGTCAAATCATGAAGTTAGCATGGCTTTCTTCTTATCTATGGGTGCGTTCAGATGGGCAGCTAATCCCGTCATTATGCCATCTTGAATTTTCCCCTGATCTTTTTAATCCATCGTAGCACAACCAGACACCACGCTGGTGAATCGCCTTACCGCACGCTGCCTCCATTGTGGATTGTCTCAATGGCGTCCACTGAGGGAGGCATGCGCGGTGGGGGTTTAAAAAAAACTTTTTGCACATGCGCATAGACGTGACAGCACCCCCTTGTTGATCCGCGCATGTGTAGAGATTTTTTAAAATAGCGCCCTCTCGGGATGGTCTGACCTCAAACCACCCCAATGGGAGGATTGCGTGTTGGCGGAATGATCAGACGGGTGAAAGTCCGCAGTTGTCCCGCAGGTAACCGAAAACCCCAGATTTAAAGTGCTATCTTTTAAGTATGGCTCCAAAGCGTGGCAAAACGGGATGCCCATGGAAGAGGGACATTTCCCAGATGTTTGTGTCTGGACATTACCTTTAGATCCTTAAGGCAATCATGCCTCGTGCGGATCTAAAGAGCCATCTGATCAGACTCTATGGCTTAATTATAGTCATTGGCTATCTGGCACCAGGTGGTCTCCCAAACCCAATCAGGGAGCTTGCTTGATGAAATCCTCCAAAAGATGACATCCACTCCTGCTTCCACCCTCCTATCTAGTTACAGAAGTGAACACAGATTCTCACAATAGCCAATTACCACATTCTTGAATCCGACCTTGAAGGAGACAGAGAGGCTCAGTTATGGACACCTGCAAGCCAGAGCAGGCCTGCTAATAATCACGTTAACCCTTGGGGGGAAATTTGGGTGCTTTGCCACATAGGAGTCTTGGTAATAGTGTTGCCAACAATGAGTAGGGAAATACCTGGAGATTTCGTGGGTGGAGCCTGTGGAGGGCGGGATTTGGGTAAGGGAGGGACCTCAGAAGGCTATAATGCCATAGAGTCCACCCACTGAGGCAGCCTTTTCTCTAGGGGAATCTGCGATGACTGGAGAAGAACTGCAGTTCCAGGGATCTCCATGCCCAACCTGGAGGTTGGCAACCCTACTTGGGAACACAACTACCAGCTGAATAAGAGCTGAGTTGAGCTTCTGATTAGTTACTGCCAGTTCAGACCCCATCAATGTAGATTTATAGTTAGGATTTTTGGCTCCAATGTGAGGTAGGTGGGGCTGAGAGAGCTCTTGACAGAAACTGCTCTTTTTCAAGAACAGCTGTGCCAGAACAATGACTTGCCCAAGGTCATGCAGCCAGGTGCAAGTGGAGGAGTGGGGAATCAAACCCGGCTCTCCCAGATTAGAGTCCGCGCACTTAACCACTACACCAAACTGGCTAAGAAACATCTACTGAGTCACCCTTGTCCACATGCTTCTTCACCCCTTCAAAGAACTCTCAAAGGTTAGTAAAACAAGATCTTCCCTTACAGAATCCATGTTGATTTTTTCCTCAAAGGCTTTTGTTCATCAATGGGCCTACTAATTTCTAATAGTGGATTCCACCGGGGTCATTTCAAGGGGGAATGACCCAGAATGGCGTTCTAGGAGTAACAAGCCCAGGCATTGGGTTGGCTGGGGAAAGGAAAGCCAGGCAGGCAAACATGCCTCCTTTTTCCCCTGAGCCTTTACACTTTTGCGGAGAAAGTTGGGGAAGTGGAGTGGGGAAGGGAAGGAAAGGCATTTTAAACATGCCTAGGTACCCTGCCCAATCTTCTTTAGGTGCCCCGCAGCTGCAGGACACCTGGAGAAGCTCAGGCAGGGAATCCAGGCATGTCTGCCTGCCTGCCCTTCCCTTCTCCAGCCAGCCTGCCGTGGCATTTTAAGGCATTCTAAACATGTCTAAGTTCCCTGCCTAATCTTCTCCAGGTGCCCTGGAGCTGCCCTATCTTTCCCTTCCCCATCCACGGGAACCCAGGCATGCTTGCATGCCTGCCCTTTGTCAGGGTGTGTGGCATATGTAAGTGAGTTATGCAAATGAGTTATGCAAATGAGCTCCTGCGCCTCTTTTCTACGAAATGACCCCTCCACCAACTTACCCGGTATTGACGTTAGACTGAGAGCCAGTTTGGCGTAGTGGTTAAGTGCGTGGACTCTAATCTGGGAGAGCCGGGTTTGATTCCCCACTCCTCGACCTGCACCTGGCTAGATGACCTTGGGCAAGCCGTAGCTCTGATAAGAGCTGTTCTTGATAAGAGCAGTTTCTGTCAAGAGCTCTCTCAGCCCCACCTACCTCACAGGGTGTCTGCTGTGGGGAGGGGAAGGAGTTTGTAAGCTGCTCTGAGACTCCTTTGGGTAGTGAAGGGTGGGGTATAAATTCAATCTCTTCCCTTCTTCTAGCCTGTAATTTCCCAGATCTCCCCTGGAACCTTTTATAAAGATGGGAATTACATTCCAGTCCTTGGGAATGGAGGCAGATTTTAGTGATAGATTGCATGTTTCTGTCAGGAGATCCACAAGTTCACATTTGAGTTCTTTCAGAACTCTCGGATGTATGCCATCTGGGCCTGGTGTTTTGTCACTTTTTAATTTGTCCAACAGTCATAGGACCACCACTCTTGTCACCTCAATCCAATTTAGATCTTTCAACACCCCATCTGAAATCAGCAGTTCTGAAGTGGCCAAGCACCTCCCATCTTCCACAGTGAAGACAGAGGCAAAAAATGCATTCAAGCTTCTCTGCCATTTCCCTATCATCCTTTAGTAATCCTTTCACCCCTTGGACATCTGAGGGCCCCACTGCCTCCCTGGCTGGTTTTCTGCTTCTAATATATTTGAGTGATTTTTTATTGTTAGTCTTTATGGTTTTTGCAGTATGTTCCTCATAGTCTCTTTTTTGCCTGTTGGATCACCAACTTGCATTTTATTTGCCAAAGCCTGTGCTCCCTTTTATTTACCTCACTCAAACTAGCCTTCCACTGCATAAAGGAATCCTTCTTACCTTTTACTGCTTCCATTACTTTGTTCATTACCCATGCAGGCCTTTCCTTACCTGCAGTATACATTTTATCTGAGCTTCCAGTATTGAAACATCCTCATATTGGTGACAACCCAGCCCAAATCTCTGGATGGCCTCACCCAGTGGTTTCCTGTAGATGTTGAAAAGCATGGGGGATCTTGCAGGACCGCACAGGTCAGAGGCCATAGGGCCAAGCATGGGGTCAGTAGTCATCAGCACCACCGTCTGCAACCTACCTTCTATGTAGGACTGCAGTCTCCACAAAATATCTCCCAGTCCCAGCCCTGAGGGGAGGTCCAGAAGGTTACCGTGACTGATGGTATTAAAATTTGTGCTGGAAACCATATACCACTAAACTTCCATCTTGCATTTACAGAAGGAAAATATCAAAATGGATCATCCACATATTTTATACATATCCGTATATGTATAAAATTTCATACATATCTGGTGAGACCTAGGCTAGAAATAATCTTCACAAACCACTTCATAAAACTGTGCTTTATGCAAAATGAGACCATTCTCACCCATGAGAAATGTATGTCCTGATTGAGTTGTAATTGAACATAAAAACTACATTCACCCAGAATGCTCAATAACATTACAAACGCCTTTCCCACTTTCTCTTCTGTCTGAGCAATGCTAGCATAAGTTGCAGCAATGTGGAAAAGAATGTTTACGTTGTACATCCTGGAAGGAACCAGGAATTGGGCACTTTCTGTTTCTCTTTAGTTGGACCCTGAGAAGAATAAAAAAGGCTACAGACTGAGAGTACTCTGGAAATAATTCATTCAAATCAAGTTGTGTGTTTCCCCCCCAAAACAGAGTGCTTTTATGAAGAGATAGAACAAACTTTGAAACATAAGTAAAGACAGAAAGGTTCAAAGACAATTTAAACTTCACATAAGAAAATGCTCTCAAAGCAAGAGCATGGGGTTAATTTGTATCTTTTATAAAATCTTGCTTATTAGTAGGAAATAGACTCCAGACACACCACTTCGGATGGAATTTTAACTGGACCACAAGTATTCTGATATCTAACCTTTGGCTATCAGCAATAAATAAACCTGAGCACTATAATAATAAGAACCCCAAAAGCAAATTGGTGAAAAAGAAATAGGCACAGGGGCAGAAAGAATGACAGTGAATCCAGAAACCGTGTATAGAGATTGCTATCCAAGAATACATCAGATAACTCCAAGTAGAGGTCCCTCCGGAAGTGGGTGTGTGATGCTCACATGAGCCTTAGACTATTTCCCTAGAAGGAGATTCTACAGTAGCTATTCGGATGGGGAGTCGAGGAGCAGGCTAGGCCTCTTTGCACAAGGAACAGCACCTCCCAAGATTTAAGAGGAGTGTCAACAAACCGCTCCTAACTTCACTGGCAGAACATCCTTTTTTTCTGCAGCCTGCTTCAGCTTTTTCCTCCCCACTCCACACATCATGTATTTGGCAACATAAGCCCCTTCATAAGAGGGAAATTGTGCAATTCATATGTACAGCTTTTTAGCAACAGTAAAGCTGCTTTTGGCATTGAACAAACAGTGGAAGCTATAATGGCTACAACCTTCCTTTAGGTCATTCTACCCGTGGTTGCACCACTTTTCTGCTGAGCTTACTTCTAGGATAAACTGCAGGGCTACCACCAGCTCATCCAGTCAGTCCACCAAAACAGGATTTGGGAAAACTCACACTCAGCTCCTGCATTTAGTAGCACTTGTGGGATTTGTGCTTTCCTATTATTTATTTTTACAAAATTTTAATGAAAATCCAGATGCCTTTCAATATTAGAGCTGGTGGCAGGAATCCTAGACTCCTTCAAAGATATTGTGTGACTGCAATAGTTATTATTTACCTTATTTATATCTCACTTTTCTCCCCAAAGTAGCTTATAATATTCTTCCCTCCTCCATTTCACCCTCACAGCAACCCTGTGAGGTAGGTTAGGCTGAGAGTGTGTGACTGGCCCAAGGTCACCCAGCAAGCTTTCATGGTACAGTGGAGATTTAAACCTGGCTGTCCCAGATCTAGTTTGACACACTGACCACTGTGCCATGCTTATTCTAATGCTGATTGATATCACTCTTTTTAAGATATGCCCTGGTTGTCATATTGAGCTGACATTAAGACATCATTGTGCATAAACCCAGCTTGTTGCCAGTCTTGTGCACATGCCTCATTCCTTCCTTCTTTCTCTGCACATACCATACAATTAAGGAATCCTGGTTTTAAAAAAAACACCTCTCCAGTTACCAAACAAATGATTGCAGGTGCCCAGGTAAACCAGAGATTATTTCCCTCCCACAGACTGAGATTCTAAACCAACATTTAATCCAGGCTTTGGTTTGTGTGCGGGTGTTTTTTTGTTTTTTTTTGGAGGGGGTGGACTAACCCCAGTTAGTCTGGGTGCCTACTGCATTCATACACTGTGGGTCACTACAATTTATTTTAAAATAAGATTCCTTCATTGCACTCAGTGCAAGAAAGGAGAGAGGAAGCAAGGTGCATACATAAGCATAGCTACAACTTTGGTTCATGCATAATATTTGCTGAAACATGTTGAAATCTGAATGCAGCCTTCAGTTTAAATATCATTAAGTGAGAACTATCCAGGAGAAAGTGACACTCTGCAGGCCAGAAGTGAAAGGGAACAACAGAAAGCTACAGAACAGAAGGAAGGCAGAGGGGGGCTTTCCATTTATAGATCATGCCCAGCAGAAGACAAATTATGTTATCTTCTGCAGGGGGGTGGGATTTCTGTGGTCTCCCCATCACTGCAGATAAGGTGCAGCAACAACTGGGCTTCCATGTGGTAGGTTTCCCTGCAGTTTCCCTGCCTCAATCCCCCATCTGCGGCCACGTTTGCATTAAAAAAAACAACCCACCAACCTAGAATAGTATATCAATAACTATTGGTGTAGCAGGTTCTCTGAATTCCCAGCTTTCATTCAGAAAAAAAAGGAAGCCCCTTTTTCTTGTATCTCTGCTGGAAGGAAAGAGGCTGGAGAATTATTTTTTAATGAAAGCTAAGAATCCAGAGAACCTGATACACCTATTGTTACAAGATGTTGATAAAATGATATTCTAGATCAATTTATTAACAAAATTAAGAGCCTCCTGGGGCAGGGGGAGGACTTGGCTACCACATGGATAGGGAAAATGGCTGCCATGTGGGCCGCAAAATCCAAATTTTCCCACCCACACAGCAGTCATCCCAGCTTTAATGTGACACTTCAGAGCAAGGCAGGTTTTTGAGAAAGATCAGAGAAAAGCAGAGGGAACTCTAGAGATGTACCAGTACACCACAATGCTGTGGGGAATCAGGGGGAAAGTTTCCCTAAAAGCACTCAACTCAGGACAAATAGCCATGCAGAAGCCATCTACATCAGCCAAAATCTCTTATAAACTCAGTCTTCTGATATTAATTTGCTATGGGAGAAGCTAGCTCAACCAGCTAAGTGCTGCCCCCTGCATGATATAGTAGCTAGCTACTGCTTAGTCATGCCAGCCACATGACCACGGAAACATCTTCGGACAGCGCTGGCTCTTCGACTTTGAAACGGAGATGAGCACCGCAACCCTAGAGTCCGATTCGACTGGCTTTTGAGCAAGGGAACCTTTACCTTTACTGCTTCCCTGCCCACCTCCAGCAGTGGGGGGCAGCAACAACAGCTCCTCTCCCACTCACCCAGCTTGTGCAGGGGAGGGGACTTCTTCCACTCTGCCCACTCAGTGTTCCCTCTAAGTTCCACAGTGTTGGGAGCAAAAATTCTACCTCATGAGCGAAAAAGCTAGTAGCATTAAAGCTGTGAGTAAGTCTGCATTTGACTATTGCATGCATTAGTTTCAGAAGATTTCCCCTATAACCTTGTAAAAATCTCAGAATGAATTCTTTTAAACTATATTTAAACTATATTTTAAGAATAATTTAAACATTATAAAATGAAACAGAATCAAGTGAAATTTTATTATACAACAGGGTTGCCAAACCTCCAGGTAGTGGCTGGAGTTCTCCTGAGATTAAAACTGATCTCCAGATGAAAGAGATCACTTCCCCTGGAGAAATGATCTCCAGATGACAGAGATCACTTCCCCTGGAGAAAATGGATGCTTTGGGCAGTGGACTCTATGGCATTATACCATACTGAAGTCCCTCCCCTCTCCAAACCCTGCCCTCCTCAGGTTCCCCCCCAAAATCTCCAGGTATTTCCCAACGCAGGGTTGGCAACCCTATCAGACAAAATGTTGTCCTGTACAGGGGTAGACCAGGCTCATTATAGCCTATGGGGACCATTATAGTCAATGGGCCCCTACGGTATAATGGAGAATCAATCCAGGGGTATCTGGGGCTGGGGGGGCTGTTTTTTGAGGTAGAGGCTCCAAATTTGCAGCATAGATGCTGGTGCCTTTCCTCAAAAAACCCCCCAAGTCTCAAAAAGATTGGACCAGGGAGTCCAATTCTATGGGCCCCAGAAGGAGGTGCCCCATCCTCCATTGTCTGTGAGCTGAAGCAGAAATCCTCTGAGCTGGCCTCTGAAATGTTGTGTGCCAGCGCCCCCTAGTGCAGTTTAGAGGGAACTGTGCCCACTATTCTTCTTTCCTTTCATGTGCCTGTCTCCCACCACTCTTCCTGCCTGCCCCCTTCTCTTCACCCATCTGTGATGCCCCTGCCTCCACCATCAAGCAGAAGCTGGTCTGCATATGCACCAACAATGCTGTTCATTCTCCCCCCCCGTTCTGATTTTTCTGCAACTCTGGGGGATTCCCTCCATTTGGAGAAAAGTTTCCCTTGTCACAAAGTGGCCATGATCCCTGGATTTAAGTATCCACAGATGGAGCCCACAGTTAAAAATTAGATACCTTGATAAATAGAGGGGAGTAGCCAACAACTTGAAATAGTGAACAAATAGTGAAATCTTCTGTACAGCTATGCCAGATTGCAGAGGTTTTTTATTCTTACAGTGGGCTTGGAGTAACTCGATATAAGATGGCACTGAAAATGAGGGTAAGCTTTAATACCATCCTAGCAGGAAATGGGTTTTTTTCATTTTCCCATAATAGGCCTCCTTTTTTTTGGTCAAGTGCTATTTATTTATTTTATTTAACTTATACCCCAACATTCTCTCCAACAGGGACCTAAAGCAGCTTGCATAATTCTCCTCTCCTCCATTGTATCCTCACAACCACCTGTGAGGTAGGTTAGGCTGAGAGAGCGTGACTACCCCAAGCCAGCTGCCATGGAGGAGTGCAGATGAGAACCTGAAGCCCCCAGATCCTCGGTCCAGCTCTCCAGCCACTTCACCAGACTGGGTATGATGAATGATGATAATAATACAGAATGAAAATCTGTAATAACCATACTTAATCCAACAAAGGCAGTTGTTCAGATGCAGACATATGAATGCAGTGGAGATACCTGCAATTTACACATGAAATTCTAAGATAAAAGATTTGCTTTGGTTGAGGCAGAAGCAGAACTTAGAACTGGCCAGCTTTGCCTTCCCCAGAAGAGGCAAAGGAAACATCTGTGAGCAACAGGAAACTATAAACACTAAACACATTGGCCGGCTTTTCTATTTAAAAGCAGCTGATACAGTTTGAATAGCCTACAATATTTTAATAAAAAGAATCATCCCCTTTAATTCCTCCTCTCCCTACGGCTGTGGCCTCTTTGTACAAGCAACATAGAAAAGCATTACATCGTGTCGGAGGTTCTGTAATAGCTTCAGAGTTACCGGTCAGAAACAGAACTTGGCCAAAGACATGCCCACTTCCAGTTAATAATTTTTCTCATGTGGGTGAAGGCTAAATCTGGATTTGTTTAGAAAGGGTCAGTTTCTTTGGGTTCTCTGAGAAATGCTGGAGAGCACGGAGCATGAAACAGAATATCCATAACCGTCAACTGGTTGTCTTAAGGAGTTTTGACAGGTGGATTTATTCTCCTGAAACAGTCAAAGGCAGGAAGTGCCTTATATAGTGTAGTTATGTGCTGTCACCCAATAGGAACTTTTGACTGGTGCTTAGGTTTTTTTGGGTCTGGATTTATAGTAAGTTGTTATGCCTTTCTTCTCTCAGTGGTATGCAAGAAGCAAGTGGTTCTCTAAATACTGTCTGTGGAGATTAAGCAAACTGACAGTGAATAATCTGAGAGGGATACATAAACACTTTGTTTTGGGAGTATGACTTGGTATATGTGTAGTACTTTACAGGTATGGTCAAATTTCTGAGATACCAGCCTAACCCCATTTTACGTATGGGAAAAACAGAGAGCCAGAAGGGAAGGGGAAATAGACAACTACATCCACAGTCCAAATTTGCTTTTACAAGAAGGGTTGTAATCATAAACATACTTGGAAATAAATCCCACTGAATCCCATCAGGTTTCCAAGCATGGCTAGGATCAGCTGCCACAGTTTCCCATATCTTTGTATGTTGCACCAGAACCAAAATATTCCCCTTTGCACCACAACAGGTATTCTTCCCATACAAATCTCTCTAACCTTGTGGGTTCTCTAATCTGTGTTGTGGGTTCATCTCAATTCCCGTGTACACGGGGCAGGTGGAGAAGGGCCTTCAGCCTCCCCCCCTCCCCCCGATGGCATTTTCCCAACCTGAAAGGGTCTGGAAAGGGGGTGTTTCCCCAATATTGGGGAATGTTTCCCCAATAGGACAAATAATCTCTTGGAGACATAAAGTCCTTTGGATGCTTGCTTGCTTGTTCGACCCCCTCACATGATTTCTTAAAGGAAGAGAACAGAGAAATGCTACCAGTTGCCTGGGACCAAGGCACAGACCATCAGAGGAATATCCCACTCAGTGTGCACTCTCACACACAGGTTTTCAAAACTAAGAGAGCACAAGGAGAACACTATATTGGAACAGGAAACTATCCACCCACACCCAACAGAAGATTATGGTGCCTTTCATTGCGGGAGCTGTGTGGAAGGGACTTCCTGTTGCTTTTCAACCTCCACCCCCTTTGAAAATGACAACAACAAGGGAGAATCTCATCAATTTCATGATGTTGAGGTAACTGCAACCACCAACCCATTCTTCCTGCTGCCATTGCTAGAGGAGAGGGGTTTTTTTTAAGACCATCTATGTACATCCATGCTGGCATGCATTCTTCAGTCTAAAAAAAGAAACCATCAAGACATCAGTGAACCCGACAAGCTGCCTCCTGACCTGGCCAATTGTATCTGAGAGCAGGATGAAGGACGCGATGGCTGGGCAGGATATAGCCAGTGGGACTGCATCAGAGGCCAGCTGTTAGGCTACGCAGGTCAGCATCTGGGATAGTCAGGTGCATGGAGAGTTTTCTTCCACACTAGCTAGAGAGGATGTGGTAATATACAAAATGGGAAAGTCATAAGTTGAGAACAGTTGTCATGTGCATTAACTGGAGTGGCAGTGAATTCCTGAGTGATCATTAAAGCACAGTAAAAATGCACATGTGATTTTGGCCTTAGGTGTGATGCATGCATTTCTATCACTGCCATGCGGACATACCATCCATAAGTGCTCACAAAAGAGACTATGTGACTTCATTACAGAATGCAGAACCCAGCACACCACAGGCCCTACGAATTAACACTGAAACAGCAACTACAATAACACAGATATGCCAAACTAACTAAAGCCATTGCCTATGATCCAAGAATAAGAGTTCTCCATCCTTGACATATTAGAGCCTTCTAATTGTGGGAAAGGCACACGCTAAGTGTACTAGCTTATTTTATACTTTTATACTAGCTTATTTGACTTGGATGTTTTTCATTCTTTTCTTAAACATACTGCGTAACAAACTGGCCTGTCCTAATACTCTGTGAGTATTACATCTAGCCGTGATGAACTATTTATAAACAAATGTGCCTCCCAAAATATGCAGAACACCTTCTATCGGTGCTCAGTAATTGGAGCGTGTTCCAGTACATTTGGGGGTTAAGAGGCGGAGCTTCAGGACAGACCCCATGATTTGAACTCTGGCACTTATCCCAAGAATGGGTCACCTCACATTTGGAGGGGAAACAGCCCAGAGAGTTTCTGTGAAGACCTTAGAACAGCATTTTTGTGACATAAGTGGAAAATAGATCTAATTATAAATGGTCTTTGTGCCCCCCCCCAAACAGATTCCCCCTAAAATAAAGGCTAGGAAGAACAAGTAGGGGAGCTTGAGAGAGCATTTATACTGTTAATACAGAACAGTTAAGCGCTTTGTAATCATTTCAGCAGTAGTCTCAAAAAGGGATTCTAAATAACTGTTTTAATAAGTGGCTATTTGGAGCATAGATTTTTATAAACTAAAAATTATTTTAGAAGCAATGTAATTATTATTGATGAGGGGCAAGAAAAAATAAGTGTAAAAACTTTGCATGCCTTTATTTCTCAGTCTCATAGCCACAAGTACAGTTTACATTTCCTGTTCTAGGATGAGTGTCTTTAGTAAATTGCACAGCTCATACACAACTAACAACACCTAAGCAGAGCTTGCCTTAATCCAGATCTAAACACCCAGATCTAACCAAGAAGAGGAGAAGGAGGAGGAGAAGGAGATTGGATTTATACCCCACCCTTCACTACCTGAAGGAGTCTCAGAGTGGCTTACAATCCCTTTCCCTTCCCCTCCCCACAACAGACACCCTGTGAGGTAGGTGGGGCTGAGAGAGCTCTTTCAAGAACTGCCCTTGAGAAAATAGCAGCTGCATGTGGAGGAGTGGGGAATCAAACCCAGTGCTCCCAGATTAGAGTCCGTGCTCCTAACCACTACATCAAACTGGTGTAGTGAAGTTTGCTTGAGCTTTTACCCAAACTCCCACCTGCACTATTCTAAGCCCGTTGACTTCAGTGGACAGAAGGGTATAACGCAGCACAACTTTGGAATGCATTGCAAAAAAATACCAAAACAGCCATAAGGAAAGACATACTATTTATAGTACTTTGTGAAAGAAATAAAAAGAATTTTGAACATGGTATCTGTTATGTATTAGGTCAGGAACATTCCAGGACTATCTACCAGAGACCGGCTGAGCTTGGAGCTCCAGAACAATAGCCCACCAGGACTCTGGAACTGACCATTGAGGAACTAATGTTATGTAAATAGCTTATGGTTAGGAGTTGGGTGTGTTTGGGTGTAGTTGTTGCATGCTATTTAAACAGGGCTGTTGCCCTGGTGTTTCAGTCTTGTTCCTGAAATCACTTAATAAAGTAGAGCTGTTCACTGCAATGCGTCTTGAACCCAGCATTTAACAGTATCACAAGATCAGTGTGCACTGTTCAAACATCAGATAACCTAGGTAAAAAAAGAGCTTGGGCTAAACATTTACTAGGAAGTATGCCCCACTGAGCTCAGTAGGGCATAATTCTGAGTAAATACAAAGGGTTTCTCTGGCTTCGTTCACATGCCGAATTTGCCATGGGCTGCCGATGGAATCGTTCCGTGTGATCGCGCGGTGCGCAGCTTTCCCCCGGCTGTCCTCCTTGACGCACATGTGCTGACGGACGAAACCGCGGTGTGCCACTGTAGTGTCTGATCACGTTCTGGCGAGTCTAATTGCGCCGGTGTAAAGAGCCATGCCTCCCCCCCCCGCGTTATCTGGCCCGTGTGGCCGGGGTTTCTGTAGAGTTTTTAAGGAAGTCTGCTGTGATGACCATGAGATGAACAGACCTCTTGAATGTTCTCAAGAAGATCAGGTAGCACATGGATCATCATCACACAGTTGTTGTCTTGGTACACCAAAATCTGTGGGGTCATGTGAAGTTTTCTGCAGAATTGCTTCTGTTGAAACAGGCTTTTGAGATATTTCTCAATGTGTATTTATTCAGCTGAAATATTCTCAATGCATTTGTTGTAACACAAATATGGTCTCAGTAAAGCTAACAGAAATTTTATTTGACAAAGTTATTTGCTTCCATCAAAAAGATCCCCTTCGATAAACAACCACTCTTAAACCCCTTTCCAGGTACTTGTCCAGTCTCGCTCTTTAAAATAAAATAGATCTCCACTGGCAGCATAAAGACTAACACTTTATTTCATCATGAGCACTTATGAGTCAGGGCTCACTTCATCAGATGTATTGAAGAGGAAATTATTTTGGGAATTCTTATAGGAAGAATTACAAAAAGGGAGAGGAATCCAGGCTGGGTATGAATCCCATCATAAATCTTTCAAGTGTACCGGTAATTCTCTGTGCAAGAGACTGAAACAGAATTAGTTGTTATACATAACGGATGATGAGAAAGATCAGGGGTTCCAGATTATCTTGGGGTACAAATAAACAATGTAATGAAATAGGACAAATACAACTAATCACAAAAAAGCAGTTTGAAGTTTAAGAAAACTAATCTGTACAAATATGTTAAGAACTGTCAATTACAGTTTCTAAAAAGTGGAACCCTTGGGCTATTAGAACAGTAGTGAGTAAGCAAACCCCTAAATCATGTTCTAAACCATAATAAAAATAATAATCCCATCATAAATAAAATTATATGGATGCTGTGGATGCTGCCAGGATTGAGCAGGCAGGCATCTCTTATGCCACACAAACAACCAAACAGTCCTGCCACACAAACATTCCAAGAAGTCAACTGAAGTGGACTACTGTTGGGGGAAACTGCAGTGTGTTATACTACAAGGTGGCCATTTTGTCTTAGAAGTTATGGTAGCTGTCCCTGCAAATAAAACAGTAATGAACAGTGATGCTGAAACAAACATGTGTATAGTATATGTGTAAAGTTAATAACAGCGAACAGCCATTACGGCTGTTCGAGACCCACCGTGGCCGGAGTGAGCTCCCGGCCCTAGTCCCAGCTCCCGTCCACCCAGCGGTTCGAAAGCGTGTAAGAAAAATGCAAGTAGATAAAATGGGTACCTGCCCATAGGTGGCAGGGGGCACCCCTCCTCCTTACGAGGACGTGCAGCAGGAGCAGTGGCGGTGGTGGCAGCGACGGCGGAATGACCCTGGCGATCCAGCGAGCGTGCGTGGCGGAGGCTGGATGGAGACGGAGTCATGGTGTGTGGTGGTGTGGCGACGCGGCGCAGTGGAGCCAGTGGGACGGAGCTGGAGCTGTGGCTGGCGCGTTGCCGAGCACCGGATGAAGCCCACCGGAAGGAGACGTGGATTAAGACTTGTTCCGGGCGCCAGGAGGTGAAGTGCCGAAGAGCCCGCCAGGAACTGAACAACAAC
>NW_015167129.1:20060-26334 GCF_001447785.1 Gekko japonicus | reverse complement strand
TGGTAGGGCTCACCCCACCCCAGACGTACTGTGGCCATAGTTAGGGTTTCTGCATAGGTCTCTGCACCATGCACCGTGTAAGCTGCTCAGAGCCCTTCGGGGGTGAGCAGGGTACAAATTGAAAGTATAAATAAAAATAAATAAATAAATAAATAATAATGAATTGCTATAGTATTTTCACTATGTATGTGTGTGTGTTTAGCATTTGAGTTTCTGCTGATATTTGATTTGGGTTACAAATGTATTGTTGGTTTTACTCTTTGACTTTATATTCTGGTTGTGTGGGTGGTTTATTTTTATTCCGATCTTATGTTATGCTGCAGTCTTATCAGTCTTGTTTTGAGCTGCTCTGGATGTTACACCAAAAAGAGATATGGATATGTGTGTAAGAGAGAGAGCAAAAGAAAGAGACCCATTATTTCCCCTTGCACATCCTAAAGCCTCAGGCATCAATATTCTGGTTACAGCACAGTTTTGCAAACATAACCATGACACTAGTGTTTTACCACTGGAGCAGATGGCAGACCTGTTGGCATTAGGAACAGGGGAAGACCAGCATTTAGTCAGTATCTTAAATTCCTTCACATCACAGCTATATCCCTGTCAACAATGGACACTTACACCAGCAGAAGTATGTGTATGGCATAGGGCTATATCATGTTGACCAAACTTAGAAGAGACACAATTGGAGATTTTAGTGATGGGAACAATGGCGAAAGGGCACTTGGCAAAAAAAAAAAAAGCACTTTCGTAAACAGCAAGCAGTCTTGCTTGATGACAAATATCAGGTGGGCATATTCCTAATATTTGTCTTTTCAGAACCCTTGCGAGTACTTCACCTTACGAACTTCAGACTCAGACACCCAACGAGAACTTCTGTTCCACTGCTCTTACTTGAGATGCATTAACAAGAGATTTTATACCTTAAGTATGACTCTGCAAATGTCTCCTATGTCTCTCTTCCTAATAATATAGGATATTGACTAAACAACCTTTTCCATTAACAACTACTAGAAACACATCCCACTTATGGGGCAGATGGTAAGTATCCATGGTGCAGAATAAGGGCCAATTAGCTATCAATCCACTACAAGCAAATAATCTTCCACCTCAGTGAAAGCAAAACGGATCATGTGTAATGGTGAACACCAGGCAGTCTAATACAACCACTGCTACTGCTGGTCAAACACTCATGATTTGATTCACCTTGCAAGACCAGAGTTTGGCCACAGGAGGCAGCACCAACAGAGAATGTAACTCCCTATAGGGGTTGGATAAGCAGTGATTATGGTTTATCCACCAACAGATGAATTCTGAAATGTGGACTTCTGAGCCAGCACCAAGGGCAGACGCTGATGGCAAGAACTTTGGTAGCATCACTCTTTCAGATTCTTCCACTATTTCCTACTGGATTAGTAGATATGATCAAGATATTCAAGGAATAAAACAAATTTGCATATCTCAATTAAAAAGTTAATCATATAATGCATTGGAAAAGTATACCTTAAAACCTGCTAATGTATAATTGATTTCAAGGGAATTTCAATCCCATTTTATCACATGCTTAATTTCATACAATTATTTTAGAGGAAAGCTTCTCTACTTGATTACAATTTTTGTGTGTTCTCAGAAACCACACACATGATTTCTCATATTAATTATATTACACGGTACCAACCCAAGGAGTGTGACATAAAAGTCAATAAAACCACGCAACCAGCAGGCAGGCATCTCTTATGCCACACAAACAACCAAACAGTCCTGCCACACAAACATTCCAAGAAGTCAACTGAAGTGGACTACTGTTGGGGGAAACTGCAGTGTGTTATACTACAAGGTGGCCATTTTGTCTTAGAAGTTATGGTAGCTGTCCCTGAAAATAAAACAGTAGTGAACAGTGATGCTGAAACAAACATGTGTATAGTATATGTGTAAAGTTAATAACAGCGAACAGCCATTACGGCTGTTCGAGACCCACCGTGGCCGGAGTGAGCTCCCGGCCCTAGTCCCAGCTCCCGTCCACCCAGCGGTTCGAAAGCGTGTAAGAAAAATGCAAGTAGATAAAATGGGTACCTGCCCATAGGTGGCAGGGGGCACCCCTCCTCCTTACGAGGACGTGCAGCAGGAGCAGTGGCGGTGGTGGCAGCGACGGCGGAATGACCCTGGCGATCCAGCGAGCGTGCGTGGCGGAGGCTGGATGGAGACGGAGTCGTGGTGTGCGTTGGTGTGGCAACGCGGTGCAGTGGAGCCAGCGGGCCGGAGCCGGAGCTGTGGCTGGCGCGTTGCCGAGCACCAGATGAAGCCCACCGGAAGGAGACATGGATTAAGACTTGTTCCGGGCGCCAGGAGGTGAAGCGCCGAAGAGCCCGCCAGGAACTGAACAACAACCGAGCCAGGAACTGAGCAACAACCGAGCCCGCTGCCGGGGTGCTGGTAGGTTATCACCCCCCCATACAAAAATGTAGCCCTAGTCAGGTATAAAGCTATATGTAAACCGCTCAGAGACCCTCCGAGGTCCAAGCGGTATATAAGTCGAAAATTAAATAAATAAATAAATAAATATCCAGATCCCAGAACTGTCTTGATTTCTACTGTACTGGAAAAAAGTACTACTTCCATCCTTCCTTCACTCTACAACTGGCAATAGCTGCTGAAAAACAACTGAGCCTCAGCTCATCTGGATCAAGCTATTGTCACACTACCCAGTATGTACAAAACTCAGAGATAGTTGTGCCAAATAAAGGCAGTATTAATATCAAAACCAGAAAATTGCATATTGCTAATCTAGTTAGATTCACAGGGTCACCATAAATCAGAAGCATCTTGATGGCACATCACACACATACACACACACACACAGTTAGAAGCACAACAATCCCACTCCAGGAAGTTGAATCACCTGTTCTCCCCCCTGCTTCTTCGCAAATGTAAGATTGCAGTTTGGTAAACAGTTTACATTTGCTTTAACAAACATGTCATTTTAATTATCTGACCATCTGCACTTGTGTCAGAACATACTTGGATTAATAAGGCTGTTAGTCACCACATGGGCCGTTTCCAGTAAGTTCTATCTCATGGCTGCAAATGTGCAGGCCAGGGTTCAGTGCCTCCGTCCCCCACCCTCTTTCTTTGTTGATCTCTAAAGTTATATGGGAAGATCTGGTGATTCATTTCGACCATGTTCAAACAGCAATGTGAATCCGAATCATTCATAGTTACATGCTTTAGCAAACTATTACTTTAGGCCGCTGCACTCCCCCTAAAGGAGCAGGTTCTTGTCTTGGGGGTGCTCCTGTACCTGACCTCTTGGCAGCAGTGGCCAGGATACCTTTCACCAACTTTGGCTGGTGAGCCAGCTGCAGCCCTCCTGGGCAGAAAAGGTCTTGTCACTGTGGTTCATGCCCTGGAAACATTTAGATTGGATTACTGAAATGTGCTGTATTTGGGGCTGCCTTTGAAGACTGTCCACAAGCTACAGTTGGTACAGAATGCTGCCAATTTGCTTCTGGGCTCAGTTTAAAGCCCTATACAGCCTGGGACCAACTTATTTTAAGGAGCACCTTGTCCCATGTGAACCTACCTGTACACTCTGGTCATCTCCGGAGGCCCTGCTTCTGTTGCCCCTGCCATCTGAAGATAGACAGATAGCGACCTGAGAAAGGGCCTTCTCTGTCGTGGCGCCAACACTTTGGAACTCCCTCCCCATGAAGATCTGTCTGTCTCCCTCTATTGGTGTCTTTTGCCAGCAGGTAAAGACTTTTTTGTTTTGTCAGGCATACCCTCAATAACAGTTACCGGCTCTCCTTGTGGTGTTGTTTCTTTATGTGTTTTAATTTAATTATTTTATAATTTTAAATGTATTTTAATTGCTCAAATGGTTTAATTATTTTTAATGTTTGCTGCCTTGTGGACCCTACTTGGGCGGAAAGGTGGCATACTAATATTTTAAATAAAATAAAATAAATACTTGCATACTTTGGTAGCAATGGGCATTCAATGAGCTAGACACATTACATACTTTAATAAACTGAGCCTCAGGCTTACCCTTCCCAGCTCTCCTCCATGGTTAATGAGGTAGCTAATGAGGAGAATAAAAGCAAAACTTGGCCTATGCAACAGGGAGCTTTTTCAGATAACATGCAAACAGGATTTTCAAGCAAAGTAATTTCCAAATTTCTACTTACTGCCTTTTTGCACATTAGATTTTAATGTATGCACTTGTGTATGAGGACATGAGTATTTTCATAACAGGAGAATGACTGCACAAGTGTCTTTTTGGAACTTGGCTACTGGTCACAGTCCTCAGTTTACAAATATGAATCTGTTCTCAAGTTATATTTTTCTTAACACCTACAGGGGGTCTTGCTGGAAAGAGATCTGCATAGCAGGACACACTGCCTGAGTCCTGACATATTTCAGAGACAGTGAACTGAAGAGTTTAATGCAACTAATGGATGTTCAACTGCATTTTATCAAATCTGCTCAGGATTTAAAAAAACACCTTATATTTTGAAAGGTATCCATGCTCTACAGTACTGTTACAAGGGGGAGTCTGTATTAATATTTCCCTTAGTTTGACATTTCAGTGACAAGGAGAAAATGTAGGAAAATTCTCCCTAAAAATCAATATAACGAGGTATGGGGAGCACAATGATATTATTGTTCCTCAGGGTGTTCAGTCAGGGCACACTTTATCAGCCCCAGATTCATGCCCATCTGCCATACAAGTGGTCAAGAAGCTCCTGTGGATACTTATCTCAAGCTGACGGTTAAATTCATGCTCAGATTTATTTATTTAGGGATCTTTAATCCCAATTTTCTCCTACAATAGAGATTCCTGTTACTGAGCTCTGGGCATGGCAGAATACTAGTTAGTAGGATGCTTTTGTTTGGTCACATATTTTGAAGGTTTGCCCTACCCTCTGGAGTATGCCTTTTTGCATTTAGATTAAATAGGTGTAGACATGTTTTTGTTTTTTTTAAAGGTCAGGTGAAACTGGTAATGAAGTGGAGTGACAGTCCTCTGCAGAACTCCTGCATCTGTTGGGAACGACAGTAATATTTAAGTTGCTCTTCTGCATAATAAATCAGAGGAAATATAAGTTGATTTTAGGGGGGAAACAGTTACACTATTCATCAGTTAAAAAGAACAGATAGTATTCACACAAATGATCTGAAGAAAAGCTTCTGGATAATTGCAGAACTATTACATTTTTCTACAACAAACCTAGTTTGCCAACAGTAACCACTAATTAATTAGCCACAGCTAGCCTTGGATCTCTGATCTTCACAAGTTATATCTCTTCAAATATCAGTTGGTCACATTTACACTTTAATTTTTTTAAATATCCACTTAAAATAAAGAGTGATGAGGCTTTAACTGGAGTCTGTCTCTCTACCAGTTTACTGAAAGATAGCACACTCTCAGAGACAATCCCCAAAAATACAACTTACGAGTGTCTCTTCTCTATAAGGCAACACGGTCAAAGCTACAGTAAAGATGGAATGAATGACCATATCACAGTACTTTAAAGAAGAAGCAATATAGTTTGTGTAAAAGAAGAGCCACACTATGCTAACATTCCAGAACAGAGAGTTTTAATCTAGAATGTGGAAAATGTGATCCAATAGTTTCAATAGTTTTGGTTTTCACTGTAATCTTGTACCTTCCAACAAGTCTCTTGGCAAAGTCTCTTTAATAAAATGAGCTAAGTAGTCATGGGATAGGAAAGTCAGCGACTAGTTAAAAGACAAAGCTTGAGTCCAGTGGTACCTTTAAGACCAACGAAGTTTAAGTCTGGGTATAAGTTTTCATGTGCATGCACACTTCTTCAGACATCTTCAGGTATCTGAAGACGTGTGCGTGCACACAAAAGCTTATACTCAGAATTAAACTTTGTTGATCTTAAAGGTGCAACTGGACTCAAACTTTGTTCTGTTGCTTCAGAACACAGCTACCCACCTGAATCTAGTTAAAAGACAGTTTAAAACAAGGTAAGAATTATCTGTTTTGCTTTCATCACCACTGTGAATGTAGAAGCATGGAGGCTAGTGAAGGAACTTCCACACCAGGGAATTACCTAGGGTTGCCAAATAATTTTTCGCCAGGAGTGGGGGGCTCCCGGCCGGAGTTGGGTGAGTGCACGCATACAAAGCAAGCGCGTGCGCCGCATGCACGTCACCCGGAAGTGACGTAAGCACGCTGGGCACGCTGGGGGTGGGGCCACGGCCATACAAGGGAAAACCATAGCGTTTTCCCTTGTATGGCCGTGGC
>NW_015167129.1:0-19671 GCF_001447785.1 Gekko japonicus | reverse complement strand
GATAGGTTGGGAGAGACTTTTCTTGCCCGTAGTATGTGCGAAAAGGATCTAGGGGTCTTAGTAGACCATACACTGAACATGAGTCAGCAGTGTGATGCGGTAGCTAAAAAGGCAAATGCGCTTTTGGGCTGTATCAACAGAGGTATAGTGTCCTGATCACGAGATGTGATGGTACCACTTTACTCTGCTCTGGTTAGACCTCACCTAGAGTATTGTGTTCCGTTTTGGGCACCACAATTTATGAAGGATATAGACAAGCTGGAATGTGTCCAGAAGAGAGCAACGAACAGGGCCGGCTCTATCACCAGGCCAGCTAGTGTCTGGCCTAGGGCGCAGGGCCCGTCCAGGGCGCCAACTGCCCTGCCGCTGCCCCCGAAAAGCCCCCATGGGCACGGGAGGAGAGGCAGGGGCAGCCGCCAGCACGCCTGGTCAGCAGCTGGGAGGGGCTCTGGGGCTGGGAGGAGCTCTGCCGGTGGCGTGGGCGGCGCTGTGGCAGAGGAGCCAGCGTGGCCACAGGGCAGGGCACGGCGCTTTCCTCCCCCCCGCCACCTTTCTCAGCCTCTCCTGCCCAGCTGTGGCAGGGGAGGGGGGGCAGGCAGGAGGGGGGCCTTTTATTCATGGTGCAACTTGCCGAGGCCACCGGGGATGGGGGGCCGGCAAGCGGCGGGTCTCTCCCCCTCCCCTGTGGGCCTCTGCAGGGTGTCGCTGGCGCCGCCTGTGCTGCCCCCATCTCCCCTCCTCCAATTTTCTGGAGCCCACCACCACCGGGCTCCTCCCTGCGCATGTCATTGGAAGGACGCCCCCACAAGGCCGACTCCCGAGGAAGGGCGGGGCAAGCCGCGCTCCGTCGCTGCTGCCTCTGCGGCTGGGGAAACGGAGGCCTGCCCCTTCCAGGCGGGGGCAGTGAGGAGGAAGGCAAGGCAGCCAGGCCGCGGAGACCTGTCAGCCCACCCCCCAACTTCCCCGCCTGCGCCGCCTGTGCCACCCCCCACACACACCCACACCCCGCACGGTCCCCGGCGATCCAGGGGAGGGGGCTTCCCTCTGCACCACCTTTCCTCCAGCGGCTCTCCCTTCCTCTGCCCGCCACAGTCGCGCTGCCATCCTTCACCACGGGGGGGGCGGGCACCCGGCTGGCCTTCCTTTCGGGGGGGAGCGGTCAAGGCGAGGGACTTCCCCCCTTCCCCAAGCCTAGCGGAGAAGTCTCCAGGCCATGCCGGGAACTTGGCATTTGTGCTTGCCTAGAGCGCAGGACAACCTCGGGCCGGCCCTAGCAACGAAGACGGTGATGGGTCTGGAGACCAAGTCCTATGAGGAAAGGTTGAAGGAGCTGGGTATGTTTAGCCTGGAGAGGAGACGACTGAGAGGTGATATGATAACCATCTTCAAGTACTTGAAGGGCTGTCATATAGAGGACTGTACAGAATTGTTTTCTGTTGTCCCAGAAGGTCGGACCAGAACCAGTGGGTTGAAATTAAATCAGAAGACTTTTCAGCTAAGCATTAGGAAGAACTTCCAGACAGTTAGAGTGGTTCCTCAGTGGAACAGGCTCCCTCAGGAGGTGGTGGGCTCTCCTTTTTTTGGAGGTTTTCAAATAGAGGCTAGATGGCCATCTGACAGCAATGCGAATTCTGTGAACTTAGGCTGATCATGAGAGGGAAGGCAGGAAGGGTTGCCTTAGTTCTTGTAGCCTTTTTTACATGCCCAGGGAAATGTTGATTGCCACTTTGGGGGCAGGAAGCAATTTTTCTCCAGGCCGGTTTGACCAGGTATCCTGGAGGTTTTCTGTCATCTTCTGGGCATGGAACAGCGGTCACTGCAGGTGTGGAGGGAGAGGTATTTGTGAATTTCCTGCCTTGTGCAGGGGGTTGGACTAGATGACCCTGGAGATCCCTTCCAACTCTTGTGATTCTATGATTCCCTCTATCATTTTCCTAACTCATCATTTCCATGCACGCTCCTCTCTGCAAGTTAGTTTGTGAGGTTGTGGTCATCACTGCTGCTGTGGCGACTCACTGCCCCTCTTTTTATTCTTTCCTTCATGCAAGTGCTACAGGGCTATACCACTTTAAAAAAGAAAAGTGGCAACCAATATTTAGGGTTCTATAACTATAGCAATTACTTATTTCAAAATAAAGCCACAAAAATCTCTTTGTTGGTACAGCAGGAAAAAATACTGGGAACATGGCACCCAGAAGGGATGACAGTAGAAAAATTATGCTGATGTAGGTGGGACATTTGCAAGACAGGAAAATGCACACCTTGTCTTCCAGAATAGCATGCTAGCTTGTTTCTGCTGCATCCATTCCAAACAGATCAGATTAAAGTAGATTTGAGAGAAAATGTATTGAGGACAGAGCAAACGCAGGGCAATCACAGAGCACTGTTACGCAGAAGCCCCGTCCCCCCCCCAACCCTCCCCCAACAGTTTGGAAGTCAACAAAGAGAAAAAATGAAGCAGTCACATCATTCTGGGTTTTCCTCGCTTCTGGGGCCCATCCTATCACAGAAAATATAAGCCCAAAACTTGCTACCAATTTTGGTATTTGGTAGAGAGATATGATTCAAAAAGACCCGTTAACATTGTGCAGTATCCTGCCCTCCTTGTCTTATATCTTGCAACAACAATTGGCCAACACTCTGAGAAACGACAGGATAGTGGGTTGGATGGACCATCGATCTGGCCTACTGTAGGAATTTCTATTAAACCAAATTGTATCAGTACAATCGCAACAAGCAAGAGCGCATCAACTATATCTTCTTTCCTGTATACGTTACCGGGAAACAAGAGGGATGGCTGACAGCTACCTATCAGCAATCTGTGGAGAACATTTGCACACACACACCCCACATTTCTCTAATGTTGATTTTGGGATGTATCAACTCAGTGCTGCATGCCTAACCATATCCAACCATATGAAAACTAAATTAAGGTAGATGGCAGAGAAAGATGCAGAACTGTCTCTTTCCTGTTGCATGAAGGCATCAACCAGGGTTTTCAAAGGGGGACACACACAAACACATATATTTTACCATGGCACCTGGCAAAGTTGTACAGGCCAATAAGTCCTCTGACCTGTTTTGTCTGTTGTCACTTATGCCTGTTATCTAAGAGAAACTTCCCACTCCCAAGGCTGCACTGCCCAGAACTCTAATACTTACCGACAGGGGTCATTTCCTGGAGGAGCGCACAGGAGCGGAGCTCCGGCAGTAAAGAGCCCAGGGGGCGGGCACATGCAACAAGCCCCACCCCTTGCTCCCAGCAGCCAGGTAAGCCGCAGAGCCCCCCCCCTGGACAGGGGGTGTGGTATATGCAAATAAGGTATGCTAATGAATCGTGCTAATGAGCTCCTGCACCTCTTTTTCTACGAAATGACCCCTGCTTACCGATCAAAACGTTCCTTAGTTTAGAAACATTGGTGAGTATGACAATTGAGATGGAATGGAAGTTGAAGAGAAGAGCCCCTGATTCTTAATCATAGCCCCCACGCCAACTTCATCTGAAGTCTGATTTATGAAACTTACTTCACTGCTGTCAAATGTACCCTTTTACCCTTGTCAGTCACAAGATGAAATACTGGGTATATTATTGGCTTGCCTGCCACTTCTACTTGTGTTTCATTTTCACCATTATGTAACCATGATCATTAAAATGTCTTTTTAAAACAAAATTGAGATTTTCTTCAAATACATAGTTCTAGATTCTATGGTTGCCAACAGTCTTGGAGAAAATGTCCTGTTTCCTTTCACAGAGGCCTAATGCGTGGAAATGGGCAGCTGAAGTTTTTCCTTGGAATGGAGGTCAACAATATCATCTGGTAATTAACATCCCATTACACCTCAATTAAAGGGACAAGGCATTTCCCCCAGGCATTTGACAACTCTACAAAGCTGTACCTCAGAATAACAGCACATGAGCTGCTTAAATATAAGTAATGCCAAAAATGCCCAATGTAACTATAGCAAAATGTCTGGGAAGGACAAGGGAAATGAATTACTACCAGGCGTACAATCCCTGGTGAAACCGAGGCAAAATAAGAAACAAGTAACATTAAGCTAAAATACTGTAACACATACTTTTTTACTATCCACAAGCTAATCGGTTACATACAGATGAAACTACCCACAAGACAGGAAAAGGCAATTTGAACAACGGTGCTACTCTGACAGCCTAAAAATGACCCATTGTTTATATGTAAGCCATTAGCCAATTTCTTCATGTGACACAGGAATTAACGTCTTATGATCTGATTTTCTGCTTCCCTCTACAGCACCAGGGCTTGGACTTCACAGAATACTTCTTAGCTTAGATAGGCACTATCTTTAGTGTTTAGTGTTTCCTATAAGAAAATCTACACCTAAGGAGCAGGTATCCATGCAATGAAAAATAACCCTGACAAAAATTTGAGACAGGTTTTTTTAAGGATAAGCACAATCAATTGAATTTATAGCTATTCTCTCCTAAAATGATTGCTCATCCTGATGTGTTAATCTTCATGGGGGCAACCATCTTTTGTTTGGCAGCCAAGTTAGTTAACTTCTTGCCATACCTTTCTGTTCTTTTCCCTTTTAGGATATGATAGCCGACAAAGAGTCCTTGTTTAGAAATCAATCAAAAAAGGCCCCGCTTGCATGGCAGCGATAATCAGAGTCCCCTTTCAAGGGCCATAGTACAGTATTTTGCCTGCCTGTACACACTGGACAAAGCAAGCTGGCTAGCTGTTAATATCTTCTCTTTTCAAAACCATTGGCTACATGTACAGTCTGCCTCAGAAAGTACACAGCACAGCCTCTCCACATAGGGTTACCAACAAGCCTGGAGAAAAAAATGTCCTGTCCTTTTAACAGAGGCCTAACATGTGGAAAGGGACAGCTGAAGCTTTCCATGGCACAGAGATAAATATCAATCCATTAAGCCTCTATTAAAAGGACAGACATGTTTTCTCCATCAGTTTGCAACCCTATCTCCACAGAATTAAAAACAGACTAGACAAAGGCTTAAAAATAGTGGTACATTGGCACAGATGCCGAGGAAGGCAGCCTTGCTATTAAGCTAAAAAAAAATGGTAGACTGGGTTGCCAACCTCCAGGTGGTGGCTAGAGATCGCCCTAGGATCACAACTGATTTCCAGACAACAGAGACCAGTTGACCTGGAGAAAATGACCATTTTGGATGGTGGACTCTATGGCATTATACCTCATTGAAGTCCCTCCCCTCCCCTCGCCAAACCCTGCCCTCCAGAGGCTCCACCCCAAATCTCCAGGTATTTCCCAACCTGGAGCTGGGAATCCTATTGGTAGACAAAAGTTCCATTGCTGGAGTTAAAAAGGCACAAAACAGTGTGCAGGAATGGAGGTTTGCTTCAGTCACTAATCATTAGTTGTATCACAAGTACTCACACAACTACGGTCTCCACTGGAGGCATAACATCAATTAATGCCCAGTATGGGGAGCAGAATCACATTTTCCAAGGTACAAAATATTATGTTTTGACTGCTGGGAACTGTACTAGTCCTGCAACACAAATAAAACACTGAGGTAGGCTGTGAGACACTGCATGACACACAAGCATTTATGGCACACCAAATCAATGGTGAACCCTGAGAGCACAAGCATTTATGTCACACCAAATCAATGGTGAACCCTGAGAGCTGCTCTTAAATCGTCAAGGAAGATCTGTTGCCTCAGTTGGATACTATGAAGTCATGAAGATCAAACATGTTCTTCTACCTTATGTATTTTAAGTAACCTGCCGAGCATGTCTTCTGTGTAAATTTACCTGCACTCCAAGATCTTGAGATAAGGGATCCCCTCTCTTTGGGCTGACTTCCTGCTCTTTTCACCTAAAAATCTGTCCTAATTGCTGAGAAAGCACTGAATACAAGAGGAGAAAGCACTGAATACAGGAGGGGTCATGCAGCAAAAGTTAAGCTCAATTAAAGCCTATTGAAATAACAGAATTAAATAAACCAAACTTACTCTGCATCATGGACAAAATCTAAAAATGTCAGAGTAGAGAAGTCACACAGATTTCTAAGACAATCCCTGCACCCATGAGGTTGCTGTGCCTCTAAAATCTGTACAGCAGGCAGAAATTCAGCATGTGAAGCACTCACCCTAACTATATCTTCAAGTGAAGAAAAGCTTCACCTGTTGAATTTCAGATAGTGATGAAAGGCACAAGAGGCTTGCCAGGAACAACTTGCAAGGCCTATAAGCAAGTAATGGGAAACCAGGGTCAGATCCACCGTATCAGTCCTTGTAGCTATCACATTCCAGTCCGGGAAAGACGTTTATCCCTTAGCAGCAACTTCAGTGTGCCCTCCAACGTGGAAACTGAATGGCTAAATTTTCTCTCGTTAGTCTCAATTTTCACAAAAGTTAGGAAATTCCATTTTTAGCACCCAGTTCAAAAATGAACATCAGAATGAACTTCAGCACTGTCTTGGGCACTCACAGTCTCCCTTAGCCAAACACAATTAACTCAAAATGAGATTTCTAATTCTACGAGGAGAGGGAGAAGAACACGGCACATTGTCGTAAAGTTACCAAAACAAACCCCAAACCCTGCACAGATTATTAAACATTACCTAGAGAGCAAACACATGCAGGGCTGTCTACTCAATTCCAATTATCTGAGTAGTTCAACTTTAGCCACATCTGTTCGAGCCACATTGCAAAACAGCACAGAGAGAACTAAAGAGAGAGAAAGAGAGGAGAAGGTTCTTTACCTCTCTGCTATGCAGGTGTGGGATGTCCTTGGGTAATATTTGTTCCCCCATCCCCTTCCTCTTTCCCCTGTCCCTCTTCTGTCTGCAGACTCAAAAGGCTCTGAGGGAGACAAGGGGGGGAAAGCTGCTTGAGAGAGTTTAATATCCAAGTCCCTGCTCAGCTTAAAAACTGTCAGTCCTAAGAGGCCTGCACTAGAGAACAAGGAAAGGAGGGGAGGGAGGGGAGAGGAAGAGAGGGTGGGGAGAGGCAAAAGCAATCAGGGTTTAAATTTAGACATGAATCTAAACATACTGTCTTTCCCAGCCTGCCCAGCTCAACAGAGAGCAAGAAGGCAGCAGATTTGCCTGTGCCTAAACTTGACCCTCCTCATTTGCTCCCTTCAATTTTTTCTTCTTCTTTCTCAATTTCATTCTTCCTCTTTTTATAGAGTCTCCTTCCTGTGTCACATTTCCCTCCTCCTCCCCCACAGGCTTTTGGGGGTACTTTCCCACAGTTTGCTTGCTTTTCTGCCTACTGGAGGGAGGGAAAGCAGGGCAGAAAGCAAAGCATCCATGTGAGGCATAAAACTTATTGGTGAGGAAAACAAGATGTAGCCTTTTCCCTTCATCTTCTTGCACTCCTCTAATGCTTTAGACACTGGAAAATAGGGTCTCAGATCTCTGCTACATTGACAACAGTTTTGCTAATGTACAGGATCACAAAATATATAGACATACAGCAAACTTGTGCGATGAATACACCCTGCTTTTCCTGCCAAGTGCTACTCTGCCCTCTGAGGTCACAAAATGGACCTGAGAACACGCTCAACAGGCAGGTCCCTTTTTCAGTTCATTCCAAGCTCTCTGTTATCAGTTACAGCAAGGAACTGATGCATTCTCTGGCTCCAGAACGGAGAGTCTTTTAGCAGTGTTTTTCAAAATGTATTAGATTTTCACTGCAGTTTCTCTTCCTCAAGCTGTATTCAGCTGTGTGTAGTTAAGGATCCCTTGATGGCCAGCTGACTCCTTATAAGGAAGCCTGGTTTAACTAGAATTTATGTGGGTTAACAAGAGGATATTTGAAATTAAACTGGACACAGATCTTAAGAACAAACAAACTGTATCTTAGTTCTTGTTGTTTCCAGTGTAATTCTGTTTTTCTGCTTACAACTTTGACATGATTATAAAGAGTACATTCTGAATGGTCATCATAACCACTGCATTTTGGAAATGGTCTTCTTCAGTTTACAGCATTAGATCACCACCACTCCTTTTCAGGAATTCCCTTTGGGCAGCTCTTAATAGAAGACTCAGAGGAGTGAATCATGCTATCAAATTCCTCCTTGCGATCTAATATATACAACTGCACAGAGAAGGTTGGTGAGCAACAGGCTGTCTATACAAGGGGCAGTTAGCAGCCATTCCTAAGATCATGTGAACCTATTAAGCTGTCTGAGATCCTTGATCTGTTGAAGTCAGTATTGTCTATGATAAGTCGGCTACTTAACAAAGGAGTCAGACAGTGATTCAGCAAAAGATCAGCTTTATTCAGCAACTCGTAACACAACTCCAACAGATCAACTCGAATAGCCAGAACAGCTTTAGCACTGAAGCTGTTCTTCTTTTAAACTCTCCCGGCTAATATAGCCACGCCCTATTATACAATAACAACCAATCAGGTTGTAACAATAAAGTCCAATCACAAGCGGTCCCTCTCATGGAACTGGATGGTAGGTGATTGGATGGTTCTTCCTGGGCTACCAATGGGATTGGAGGGATTAGGATCCTTGCCCAGGACGAAGCTTTACATGGCGTATGAATGTGTGAGTTTACATACAAGGAGTTGAATACACTACAGTCTACTCTTCCTGGCAGCAGCTCCCCAGGGTCTCAGGTCAAGATCTTTCACATCACCTGCTACCTGATCCTTTTAATTTGAGATTTTAGGGATTGTACCTGGGACTGTCTGCATGCCAATTAGATGCTCTGAGCCGGATCCCTTCCTGGAGATCTCTACTACTGGGGGGGAAAGTGGCTCATTGGGTTGGTGTATTGGGGGATGGTGTTACAAAGTTGTGTACCTGGCATGGACTTGACATTATGAAGCAGACTTTTCTGTTTTTAATCTAGGAGAGGCAATGTAACAGATCATTACACTGGACCACAGAGCATAGTGCTGTCTATGCCAGTTTACATGAAAGATTATCTTAGAACAGGGATGTCAAACATAGGGCCCGGGGGCCAGAAGCGGCCCCTCCAGGGCTCTTATGCGGCCCGTGAGCAACTAGTGCAAGAGAGGGACAGGAGACTACTCGAGGGGGAATAGGTGGAGCCACTCTGATCGTGGCCTCAGCACAGTGGAACAACCTCATCTGCCACAGTCAAGCAGCATGGGAGCATCCACCAAGTGCTGCACCGCTGGCTCTCCAGTCCACCCATATGGGTTTTCCTTTGCACCCCCTCCCAGCCCATGGGGCCTTGCAGTGAGAATACAACAGAGCTTACCAGCTGCTATCCTTTATACAGTTTATATCTCCAGTATCTGGCATTACATTTTATGGCACGCATGGCCTGGCCCGACAAAGTGACATTTATGTCAGATCCAGCCCTCAGAACAAATGAGTTCGACACCTCTGTCTTAGAAGGCAGGAACCACACATTCATGTTAACAAGAATCATGAAAAAACCAATCTAACAATTTTCTTCAGGAACAATGGTTGTGAAGCAAAGCACCTTCCCCACCATCCCCTCAAGGGTTAATGTGAATGGTGATGGGCCTGTACTGACTTGCAGGTGTTGCTATTTTTTTGCCTGCAAGCTTCTTATCATCTTCAAGGCCAAAGATGGAAGCTGGGTAATTAATGATAGGGAGGAGGGGAGACTGTGAGAGGTAATGGAATTCATTTCTAGAGGTTTCTCTTGGAGACCCATTCTGATTGGATGCCATCATCATCTGACTGTGGGCCAAAAAATTATAACTTGAACTGTGTCCTAGGAGGGGAGAAGCTAGCTGAGATCTTCATGGACTATGGGCCAAGGCTATGTCCTACAATTGCTAGAAACGTAGGCAATGCTATTTGAGGCCTTTCTAACAAAATTAAGGTCGGTGCCACCTAATGAAGCTCTGTACAGTGTTAGGTGGCTGAAGCTAGCTTTGTTATTTTCTGTTCTATATGATTGCTAAGTAATGTGTTAGCAATAACCTTTTTATTAATATCTTTGAATTTAACATTTTTTAAATAAACAACAGTCTGGTTCTTGTGTGCACCTGCCCTGGGAGCCCACAGGTCTAACCTTGCGTTTCCTTGACAAATTGGTATCACTCTAAAAAAACCCCAAAACCTTCATTTTAAGAGAAGGACTTGCAAATCCACTCACCTCCAAAAAGCATGACTGCTACCTTAATTTCCATATCATGTGAGCAGTAAAGAGACTGGATAATCTAACATTTCATAGCCACTGACAGTTTAGGTTCAGTACAGTTACACTGTCCTTTGTTCTTTTAGCCCCAGTCTTTTGTTCCACAGGTTGGATGTACAACACTGAACACATCAATGGGATATACAGTGTGGTGTAGTGGTTAGATTTTGTGTCAACAGTGTATGATTTGAACTTGAATCCTTATAGGATGCTGCATACTATTTGAGACTTAAGATTTAATTGTTATGCCTCTTAATTTAAATTAAGAATAAAGTAAAACATCTTTTATTATTGGTATGTGGGGTCAGAGGCAGAAGAAGAGAGTAAGGAGTGATCAAGTGGTATGAAACTGGCATGCAGGAACATTTAACTGATTATCAATACAGAGCTTTTATATCTGGTATGTGTCTTGCTTTCGATTGCCTATCAAACCTTGTGCTTTTCTCCTACCTTTCTGCAATTTGGTAAGAATGTGTGGTACATTCTCTGAGAATATCATCCAAACAAAGAAGTCATGGCTAGAGATGTGTTTTGGCTTTAATTGCCTACAAAATTGGATCTGTTCTCCCATCTGTTTAAATATGTGGATGTAGTGGATACTCCCTGAAAATGTTGTTTAGGTTGGAAACAAAATAATAGTTATGTCCAGGCCAGATAGAGGGAGGAAAAAAATGTGCTGCTGTGCCATTGAAAAGTAGTGTGATAATACAAGAGTGCAGTAAAAACACTTAAATATTATAGATACATGCAGGATTGCTTTTCTGCAGTCTAACTGCCTCCTTAATGACCCTAACTAGCAAACTTGGCTCTGCTGCTACTTCACCTCAGAAGCTATTCAGTGGGACTTACTCCTAGGAAAGTGTTGCTGGGATTGCAATCATAAACCCAGGGCTTTTTTTGTAGAAAAAGCACAGCAAGAACTCATTAGCATAATAGGCCACACCCAACAAAAGAAACTCATTAGCATATTAGGCCACACCCCATGCCTTCCCTTGGCTTGCCGGGGCACCCCGTGGCTGCAGGGTGCCCAGGCAAGCTGGCCCTTGGACAGGCCGGAGAAGGCACGGGGAGGCATTTAAATGCTTCCGCATTCCTTCCAAGAGCCCCCCTGGCCCGCCCGCCTCGGAGTCGCCAGGAGAGGTGACGCTCTCCAGGCCTTCCTTCTGTAGCCACGCATGCAGAGGTTTTGACTTTAGTGGGCGTGGCCGACTCTGAAGCCAGCCAGAACTCCATTCCTGTGCGTTCCTGCCCGAAAATAGCAGCCCTGCGTAAACCTTTATGGCTAGATCATGAGGCCATTCCAGGGTTTTGTGAACTCAAAATTCACGTAAATCCTTAGGAGGCTGTGTTCCCTGTCCTACCAAATAGCACGTCCAAGTAGGGTTGCCAGCTCTGGGTTGGAGATTTTGCGGGTTCAGCCTGGGGGAGGGTGGGATTTGGGGAAGGGAAGAACTGCAGTGGGGCATAATACTAGTTAGTTAGTTGGTTATGAACCTCCAGGAGAGGGCGGGGTTTGGGGAGGGGAGTGGCCTCGGCATGGTACAATGCCATAGAGTCCACCCTTCAAAGCAGCCATTTTCTCCAGGAGAGCCGATCTCTGTCAGCTGGAGATCAGTTATAAACGCGGGAGATCTCCAGGCCCCAACTGGAGGCTGGCAACCCTAAGGTAGCTAGTCTACATCCAGGATATAGTGCAAAGAGGTCATTCATTCCAGCACTGCAATCCTGATCCAGATAGGCTTTCCCTTGGCTGTTATTTTGTGACATTTAAAGAGACAGGAGAGCTGGTAAATGTCCCATCTATTTGTGCACTGGGCTGGTTAAGTAAAAGGGACTGTACAATTTATGTACCTTATTATTCTCTTTGTACAGGGGCCACATTAACTGGGTTGTCTTCAGAGCACAGAGCAACTAAGACTTTGGGTGGGGTTTTTTGCCATATTTGTTACTTAAAAATATGAAACCAAAGTGCAGGTGGTGGCAAACTGGTACTCCTGTAAGGTGGCAGATCCGGTAAACCACATCAGATGGGCAGAGAGAGAGAGCCAGAAAGAGTATGCACTCTCGAGGGACTTCAGCTAACTCAGAACACTGTCTGTCTGCTTCCCTGACTCTGTGAGACCTCAAAACTGCTCTTATACACAGACACACACCTGGCTCCCTGCCTTCAGCTGGGAGGAACCTGATGTGTGTTCAAAAAGAGCCCATCTCCTAACACAGCTGAAGAAACTTCCACAGTAGTTAGCCTTGTATTGTCCTGCAATCTAGTGCTGGTCCCTTCAGGCCAAACCTTTCACAGTAATTAGACCGTGGTATTGGCCCAAGAGGCAGGGTTGCCAATGTCCTGGTGGCAGCTGGAGATCTCCTGGGATTACAAGTGATCTCCAGACCTCAGGGGTCAGTTCCCCTGGAGAAAAGCCTGCTTTGGAGGGTGGACTCTCTGTGGCATTATAGCCCAACTAAAGTCCCTCCCCTCCTCAAACCCCACGCTCCACCCCAAAATCTCCAGGAATTTCCCAACCCAGAGCTGGCAACCCTACCAAGAGGCCTCTCAAGGCCTATAGGGTGCATTATCCTCATGTCCTCTCCAAACTTGCCCACCCGGACTTGAATCAGAATCAGGCCCCCACGTGCCTGGGAACTGAGTTCTGATCATGGAACTGGTAAGGCATGTCTCCTGGAAAGCCCTTGTGGAGGACCAGGGGAGGACGCCCCATGGAGATGCAGTCGGCAGCCTCACTACTGATGGGCACAAGTGTGCTATTAGGAGTGAGATAAAATAATTGTGATAGCTAGACTTACCAATTCCCCCCCTCCTTTATAGTGCATCACTAGTAGTACTATAAAGCCAGGCCCCTTGTTATGAGTTTCACTTGCGTGTTAGAAACTCGTTGCTTTAGCATCTAGAAATAATGTGTTCTGAAGCCAGACTTTAGGTTCTGGTACAATTTATGGTTTGTCCGCTATACACAAAATGAGGGGAAGAAGAGAAGGAGTCCCTTTTCTCTTGCAACAGACAAAGTAAAGATGGAAGACTAGTTAACACCTAGCAAATGTTAGCCTAAACCGGCATTGACATTTTGACAAGCATCAGCTAGGAAGTGCCAGGTGCAGCACTAACTCTGCCTTAAATAGGCAACAAGACATTCTCACAATGCTTCCCCCCCCCCCTTCCATGGTTGGCCCACAGAACTCTTTCTGGCTTTATTACAACACATAACTGTAACCCCTTTGGGGCTCCACATAGACAATATTTCTTTTATCCCACTACAGTGTTTTTGTTGACAATGGTACAGTGGCAAAAGGTATGGCTCCATGCAGATTTCACTGTCTTTGGGGTGAAGACATGAAAGCATTTATTCCATGGGTGAATGTGGGATATGCAGGAGAGTGTGAGAGAGCAGGGATTCAAATAGAGACTCTATTTCTAAAGAGAGTTGCTTGGGGCATGGAATGTCATTGGGACTGGAATTGGTTTGTCTTAGGGAAGCCGGCACGTTGGTGCATTAGCTGTCTGCTAGTTTGCATTGCGCTTGCCAGATTACTAAGCAGCAGTTGTGATCAAATTTCCATGTACTAGATGCTGAACAGGGCGAGAAGTTGGCATCAGGACAACTCACTGTTCCTACCTAAGTCTGTTACTAAAGGGGGGAGAATGCAGCAGCCACAAAAGAGGATTTGCATTTTGTAGCTTAATAAACCTCCCAAGCCAACATCCTGTTTTGTACAGACTACGAGCCTTTAACCCTTCTTCGACAAGACTAACAGGAAATGAACACAATCAGTTGTTATGTGGGAACCACTGTGTATTTTGCCGTAAAGGCCAGTTAAGTAGTGTATTTACTTGAAAGGAAGGTGACCCAGAATGTAAGATGCCTTCCTAAAAATGTTATATCTCTCCTGTTTTTACTGGACATAACTGTAACTTGTATGCAAACTTCAGACAACTGTAAGACAACTCCGCCTTTTTTCCCGGCATACCTGGGAAAAACCTCTAGTCTTACATTGGACTAACTACTGTATATTTGTTCCAATTTACTGTATATTTACCACAGTCTGGCAATTACCACAGTTCTAACACTTGAGAGATCCATTCTCTCTGAGGAGTTATCTCTAGGAGATTGAGTCAGTGGGAATTGTATGCATTAATTGGCCGTTTCTGATGAGACTCTGCAGCTGTCCTTCAGAATGTTTGCACATACCCCCAAGTGTTACAGAAACTTGCCGATTTTCAAAGGGAATGAAATATACTGGATTCAGACACGTTGAGTGATTAGATCATAGTTTATTAGTGGTTTCAGCTGAGGGGATGGAGGCTTGGTGCACGCTGGAGTGTTGGCGATCCCCTCTAGGCCTTCTCGAAGGCGGTGGCCTCACATATTGCAGTCACTAGGGTCAGCTCCTCGTGGCTGATGAGCTTGCAGCGAAGCTTAGGTTCTCGGATCCCCATGACAAATTGGTTACACAGGGTCTTGTCCAGGTTCAAGAACCTGCAGTGGAGGGCCAGCCAGTGAAGGTCGGCAGTGAAGTCGGTGGCTGCTTCGTTGGGCTTCTGTTGGCTCGAATAGAAGTCCACATAGGCTTCCCAAGTCCCCCCGGGGGGCGGGGAAACCCCCGCCCCAGAGGCCTGTTCCCCGCTGTTGCCAGATCGGGCCCCCGGGGGAACTCCACCCCAACGTGCGCGTCACCTGGAAGTGGCACGACCACGCTGGGCACACTGGGGGTGGGGCCACGACAATCCGAGGGAAAACTCTGTGGTTTCCCCTCATATGGCCATGGCCCTACCCCAGTGTGCCTGCCGTCATCACGTCACTTCTGGGTGACGTGCATGCGGTGCGCACGCGCTTTGCGTGCGTGCGTGCACACCAGACGCCGGCCGGGAGCCCCCCGCTCTGGCAGAAGATCAACTTGGCAACCCTAAGTCCATGCAACGTGCCATCTTGGTGGGTTGCAGCGTTGAAGTGGTTGGTGACATTTCCCAAAGTTCTGGGTGAGCAGGGTTGAACTCCGGCAGATGTCCTGGATTGGCAACCATGGGAGCGATGATCCCAGTAGCGATGCGGTGCATGAGGCTCAGAAGCTTGGGGCACAATGCGGTGCTGGAGGGTGCTGGGCTGACTCAACAGGATCCCATCCTCATCGCCAGTGAAATATACTGGGTTCAGACGTGCTGAGTGATTAGCTCATAGTTTATTAGTGGTTTCAGCTCAGAACTAAGGAAAACTCTAGCAGGGCCAGGGCCCTGCTTATAAGCTCGTAAAATGACACACCCATCACACACCCACTCCCAACAATAGGCTATTTACAGAGGCCCTCCTGGGTGATAGGTCCATCCCAGCAGTCCATTGTTCTGTGTCCCCAAACTGGGGCTGACGAGATTAGGCTCAGTACACAACAGGAAGCAGGTTTCTTTGCACAGAAACTTGGGACTTGGATGAAACCTGGTTCTACCTAGATCAGTTCCTAACTGGGGTTTTCCTCTTTAGGATAAAGACAAGGCACATTAGAACAAGAGAGCTTGACTATGGCTTCTTAGCCTAGTCTAGTTCTCCCCCTCTGAGGATGACAAATGTTATGAAAAAGCATCTCTGTTACATTTCTGTTGTTGCTGTTCTGAGGCTCACAGTGACTTTTGTTTGCAGGATGGTCAGCATGGCTGATTCAGGCCCATCTTCATGCTACAAAACAGCTTTAGAAACAGGATGAATAGATTTTAGTGATAGTATGTCATGCCTCAGAAAGTTTTGTTTCCTTAGGCCATTTTCTGTTGCATTGTTTTCCAGCTCTGTAATCTTAGTCCTTCAGCATTTATTTGAAGTCTTTGCTGTCTGATTGAATTGCTTTTCATATTTTGCAATCCACATGAATTTTCAGTAAGAAAGGTGGGCTGCAAATGAAGATGATGATGATAAAACACCTGGAGGATAATACCCCAGATATCACAATTGTAGAAAAAAAAATGAGAAATAGGGTTTGGATCATTGATATTGCAATCCCAGGAGACAGCAGAATAGAAAAGAAAGGAGAAGATCATGAAATACCAAGACCTGCGAACAGAGCACCCTGGGAGAAGAAATGTGCCGTCGTGCCAGTTGTCACTGGGGCCCTTTGAGCAGTGCCTAGAAGTCTCAAGAAACACCTGGACATTCAGTGCATTAAGCAAATAATACCAGCTCAGCTCCAGAAGACAGTATTGCTTGGAACAGCAAGAATCCTATGAAGAAACATTTGCAGTTCCCAAGAACTTGGCTAGATGTTGAATAACAGAACACAGGGGTCATTTGGGGGGGATGCGGGGGGACGCCATCCCCCCGGGTGAGGTGCGGGAGGGCGGGGCCTGGAGCTCCCTGCTGGTGCCCGCTGGAGGTTGCTGCCGGCTGTGGGGAGGACACACTTCCGGTGATGTCAGGGGGTGTGGCATATGCTAATGAGTTATGCTAATGAGCCCCCCTAGCTCTTTTTCTACGAAATGACCCCTTCCTCATCATCCATCCTCATCATCATATCTGTTTGTGACACTTCTTCGTCCTCCTCCTTCCATCATCCATCCATCATCTATCCTCCTCTTCCTCATCCATCCTCATCATCCATCCTCATCATCCATCCTCATCATCCTTTGGAGCTTCTTTTCCTGTCAGTAGTCAGCTGCAGTTCAAATGTGGACAATGGCAATATCACAGTGTTGAGTATAACGCTTGTGCAGCTACCTGTGACAAAACAGGAAATGACTCCCAATCTATTGATGCAGATACACACATTTGCACAGGAGAAAATGGGATAGGAGAAGAAGGCAGAACCTTTGAATCTTTTTGCTTTCTTCCAGAGCCATACACAGGTTAGAATGACCCTTAAACACTGGTGAAAGGGAAACTTTAATCTTATTGGTTGTGATTTCTATGTGAAGAGCTGGTCCAGCCCCAAGACTGACCCAGATCAGAGACCAGATATGGACCATACAGGCAGAAACAACATCATAGTCAAGAAATGATTAATGACAGGAAGTTGGCTTGGCTCATGAGAGAGTACTATCTGAAAAAGACTCTGTCGTTTATTCACCAGAAAGGCTAGGCGAGTGACACTTGAGAGATGAAGCAGTCCCAGGCTGTTATCTGCAAAGCAGCCTGGCAAAGCTTCAATTAAAGGCTGGGGTGGGGAGAGAATTGTCAAATAACTTTCTCAGTCGGACATCAGACAGATATGGTGGCAATCTTCAGCCTGCATTGTGTAACGGCCAGGCAGGAACAACAATATCCTGAGAGAAAGCAGGCCCTGCCCCTAGTGAAACGACTGTTATCTGAACTCAGAGCTGGACTGGCTCAACCAACAAAGAAGAAGAAGAGATTGGATTTATACCCCGCCCTTCACTTGGAGTCTCAGAGCGGCTTACAAACTCCTCTCCCTTCCCCTCCCCACAACAGACACCCTGTGAGGTGGGTGGGGCTGAGAGAACTCTGACACAAACTGCTTTTTTCAAGGACAGCTGTGCCAGAGCTTGTGACTGACCCAAGGTCACATCAGTAGGAGCAAGTGGAGGAGTGGGGAATCAAACCCGGTTCTCCCAGATTAGAGTCCGTGCACTTAACCACTACACCAAACTGTCAATCCAGAGAGAAGGATTGCCTTTCCTATTCAAGGGTCTTTTTATTTGGAGGGAGCAGCTTATTTAGAGAGGTGGTTTTATTCAAAGCAAGAGAGGTTTTAGGATGGAGTTTCAGCCCAGCTCATGTGATGATTGTTCTAATATGAACTGTAGAGCACCATTTTAGTTTGTATTTATTGAAGTTTTAATGTATCCTATGTTTTATCTCGGCATAGCCGCTTGTTTGCTGCCCTGGGCCGTATGGGTAGGGTGGGATATAAATCCCAAAAATAAATAAATAAAATAAATAAATAAACTAGCCTTTGATATCTAAAAGGAGAAAGCTGGAAGTGCATAAAAGGAGACAAAGGGAACGTAATAACAGTCACAGTTTATTACTCTTAGAAGGATACTTTTATACATCTATCTCCTATTTTGACATATTTATTACTTCACCAGTTCCTCCTTAATTCGAACAAATGGTGACCATATGAACTTAGCTTGTTATTGCTGTTTATTCTTTTACATATGTCAAAACATCTTCATTAAGTTGTATGCTAATTTGCTGTTCACCTATGTAGAGGCATCTGCCTGTCTATAGGCTGTGGTCACAAACACTAAATAATCTACTTTCAGGGCTCTTTCCAACTGGATTTTTACTGTGTGAAGTGGCAAACTCCAGTTGGAAAGTGCACTGAAAGTGGACTGAAAGCGGATTATTTAGTGTGTGTGGCTGTAGCCTTTATGAACTATTAACTTCCATTTCAATGTATCTGAGGAAGTGTGCGTGCACACAAAAGCTCATACCTTGAGTAAACTTTTGTTGGTCTTAAAGGTGCCCCTGGACTATAAAAAAATAATTCTACTGCTTCAGACCAACATGGCTGCCCACCTGGATCTAACACTACACTACCGGGTATGAAAACACATGAAACTCCATAAGCAGTATGAAACAGTAGAAGCACATCTCCATTTAGCAAAAACACAAACTGTTGGGGAAGGGAAGACAGTGAAATGTATTATTTATTTGAAACACATACACCCCACCCTTTGCTTTTTAAGAAAGGCAGTCAAGGCAGCTTATGTGGTTAGAGTGCTGGGCAAGGATCTTGGAGACCCAGGTTCAAATCCCCACTCTGCCATGAAAGTTTGCTGAGTGACCTTGGGCAAGTCTCTCTCAGTAACGAAGAACACTGCTTTGGGTCCCCATTGGGTAGAATATGTTTAGACTACAATGGTAGAATACAAACTTGTTTTTATTGTACGACAAGATACCTGTTTTTTTAAAAACAGATTCTGTTAACTTTGATTAGCTACTTGTGAAACTAATAATCATAACCCCAGCGTGGCTCAGTTGGACACGCTGATCAACCTGCATCCTGCAATAACTTCTTGGTCGGCAAAACCCTGGGACAAGTATCATCAATCTAGCAATTTCGACTTTATGCTTTCTTATTCAACAGACCGGATTCTTCCAAAGTAAACTGAGGGAACAGCACCCTCTGATGACTGGTAAGTTAAAAAAATTCAAAATAAGCAAGGCGTGCTTTTATCATTTATTTATTTATTTGAGAAAATTTACATACCACCTTGCCACCTGCTTAATGGACAGCTTCCAAGTAAAAACAATAAAACAAAATCAATTAAAAAAAACCCCCTTAACAACTATTTTCTTTCCCTCCCCCTTTCTTTTTTGGGGGCAGAGCATAAACTGGTTTGATAAAAAGCCATATAAACATTAGAACGTACAGATTTATTAAAAAAAAAATGATATAGTAAGGAAAAGCCAGCCAAGTTCGCTCCTGTAAACACTTTATACAACTCCACTGAGATGCAGTGTTGATGGCTTTTAAACGCTTAGCAGGTCGAACATTTCTTCTGCCCATAGATATTCCCTTCCTCTGGTATTTCTCACTTTCTACGACCAAAGCATCCCTCATGGATCACTGCCTTGACATGGT
>NW_015167128.1:264276-267446 GCF_001447785.1 Gekko japonicus | reverse complement strand
TGTGTTTTCTTTCCTACAGTATCAGAAATATCTCTCCAGATACTCTAGTGAATTTGAACATATCATGTAACTGAATATGACTTTTCATCACAGCAGAAAATACAGCACTCCCCCCCGGTAAATCTACTACTTCCACAAAAAACAAATAAGCAAAACAAGCCCAAACCACTCATTTGAAATTCATGAGTACTCTCTGTTCAGACTCCCAAGTTTCAGTCTTGTGCATTGAAAGTCGCTGGGAGAGGGGATAGTTTCTATATCACAGTTTACTACTAAGTAGGCAAATACAGTAATTCGTAGGAAGCATTTGTCCAGTGAATCATGTTTCATTCCTAAATAGGTGACTCTTCATGTTTATCAGACATCTACTTGTTAGGCAAAGAGTGGGTGATTTGTAGGCGGTATGGTCCTGCCCTTTTCAGGATTAGTCGATAACAGAGTTCCAGCACATGAATGTAGATCTAAGTTCTGGCCAAAAGATTTCCCACCTGGATCTTTGTGATGGTTAGTTCAGTGCCATAGATTAAGTTGCTCATATCTGTCTCATCTTCTGTTAGTGATTTGTAGGCGGTATGGTCCTGCCCTTTTCAGGATTAGTCGATAACAGAGTTCCAGCACATGAATGTAGATCTAAGTTCTGGCCAAAAGATTCCCCACCTGGATCTTTGTGATGGTTAGTTCAGTGCCATAGATTAAGTTGCTCATATCTGTCTCATCTTCTGTTAGCCAATTCTTATGTTGTTTAGCTTGAGGAATGATTAAACAGGCTAATGGTCTTATTTAAACTTCAGAAGCCTTGTTTAATACAGTCCAGATGCCTTTATTTATTTTTATTTATTTGGGTTTATATCCCGCCCTCCCCTTAACGGGCTCAGGGCGGGTTCCAGCGGTATAAAACACAATGCAATTAAAACCACATTAAAACAGAATATAAAATAACATAACTCATATGTGCCATACAACTCTAGGAAAAAACCGGATACCTCAGTGGTTGATGGTATTAGAATTTAAGTTTTTTTGAGAGATCTTTAAGAGTTAGGATCTCAGGACCCAGGCTACAGATGGAGGCCGACCTAAGGAGGGGGATGCCGCTGCCTCGACCAAAAGTCAGGTGGAAGAGCTCCGTCTCGCGGGCCCTGTGGAATTGTAATGAATCCCGCAGGGCCCTGATCTCACACGGCAACTCATTCCACCAGGCGGGGGCCAGGGCATTTAATATGTTTAAATGTCTCCCTGGTCTCTCCAGCCTTCTCCAGTTGGCCCGCGACCACAAGCCAGCTGAAGAAGGGAAGGGGCGGCATGTTGAAATGCCTCCCTGAACGTTTCATCCTTTCCCAGCTTGGCCACAGTGACAGGCCAGCTGCAGAAGGGAGGAAAGATCGGGGAGGCGTTTAACCCACCCCCGGAGTCGCCCCGCAGCTGGGCACACTCCCTTCATTGAAGGGAATGTGCTGCCACCATGGTGTGACTCCAGAGAAGAGGGGGTTAAACTTTAAACCCTCTCAATGACGGGAGCTGGCAGCCTCAGGGTGCAACTCCAGAAGGGGGAGATATCATTGTACCCTCTGGCAGGGGTGGCCAAACTTGCTTAACCTAACAGCCACACAGAATAAACGTCAGATGTTCGAGAGCCGCGAGACATGAACAGCTATCACACACACGTTCTTATTGGAAAATATGCAAATCTGTTTTTTGTTAACATTAAATGAGACGGCGTGAAAGAGCTGCATGTGGCTCCCGAGCTGCAGTTTGGGCACCCCTGCACTATGGGGATGGTCCTCATAGGGGATAATTGAGCCAAATAAATTCGCCAATGCCGATCATTTCCAGAACCCCAGTGTCATACTGATCCCGGGATTTCGGAATATTGGCAAATACCAATATTTTGGTGGTCTGGTATATTTGAACCCAAAAAATACTGATTTTTGTGTGTGTGTATGTGTGTGTGTGTGTGTGTGTGTGTGTGTGCACCCCTTAGCCCTGGATGAGCCGGTTCTGGCCCCTGTTTATGTTTGACACCCTTGACTTACACTCAGCAGCCCACCTTTCATGCAGAACTGTGGGTTCCAGCATTGTGTAGTGTTAGAGACTGGGTTCTGGGAGACCTAGGTTCGAATGCCCCCTTCTGCCATGGAAACTTGCTGGGGTGACCTTGGGCCAGTCAGAGACTTTCAGTCTACCCTACCTCGCAGGGTTGTCAGGAGGATAAAATGGAGAATGGGAGAATGTTGTAAGCCACTTTGGGTTCCCATTGGTGATAAAGGAGGAGAAAGAACGAACGAACGAACGAACGAAAGAAAGAAAGAAAGAAAGACCCTATGTGCAACCAGCAAGGCATTGACAGGGAAATGGGAGACCACCCAGAAAGTCCAGTGTCACTATGCAGAGACAGGCAATCACATCAGATCTCCCAAGCTAAGCTGGGTCAGTCCTGGTTAGTATTTGGATGGGAGACCACCAAGGAAGTCCAGGGTCACTATGCAGAGGCAGGCAATGACAGACCAAATCTGCCCTGATCTGGATGGCCCAGGTGACCTCGATCTCATCACATCTCAGAAACTAAGCAGGGTCAGCCCCAGTTAGTATTTGGGTGGGAGACCAACAAGGAAGTCCAGGGTCGCTACATGCAGGCAGGCCATGGCCAACCACCTCTGTTCCTCTCTTGCCTTGAAAACCCTGCAGGGTTGCCATGAGTCAGCTGCGACTTGATGGCACTTTTGATTATGCATTTGGAGTTAGGTATGTGTGCTCGGTCTATAACGAGCTGAATAAATACAAAAAAAAAGTCCTTATCAGTATTAAACTTTAAATACCTTCCCTTCACTGGGGAGCTGTGCTGCAGAGGTGACAGAAGCCAGAGAAGGAAGGGAAGGTATTTAAAATACCTTCCCTTCCCTTCCCTCGCCGAGTCATGTCTTGGCGCAGTGTGGTGGGTGAAATTCTTTATTATACCCTATGGGGACAGTTCCCTTAGGGTATAATAGAACTCAATATATTCGGGTTTTCTGAATATTCAGGTTTCCCAAATATTGATCCGAATACCAGTGAAATGCCGATACTGGTATTCGGATATATTCGGGAGTATGAATATTTTCAGGTCCAACAGACCCGAATCTGAAATAACCCGAATATTTCTTTTTGCACACCCCTATTTGGAGTCATAGGAGCTG
>NW_015167128.1:264049-264220 GCF_001447785.1 Gekko japonicus | reverse complement strand
TCTCTATTTCCAGCTCCTGCCAACCTAGCAGTTCGAAAGCAAGAAATTGCAAGTAGATAAATAGGGACCACTCCAGTGGGAAGGTAACAGCGTTCCGTGCGCCTCGGTGTTTAGTCATGTCGGCCACATGACCACGGAAACGTCTTCGGACAGCGCTGGCTCTTCGGCTTG
>NW_015167128.1:261369-261544 GCF_001447785.1 Gekko japonicus | reverse complement strand
CAGCAATCACCTATTTGTGGTGTTTTCTAAGGATATTCTCTCTCTCCGTGCACCCTCTTCTCTCTGTTACTGATGACTCAAAAAACAAGCTAAAGAGGAGAGCTATAAAAGTTCTGTTTGTTTCAGAGTAAACAAAAACACATCACGAGAAGACCTCACCGGAAAAGACAGGAAT
>NW_015167128.1:261050-261271 GCF_001447785.1 Gekko japonicus | reverse complement strand
TATTTCATAGGGTCACCATAAGCAGGAAGTGACCATGCTTGGGATAGCTTCTTGAAATTCTTCTTGGAAGTGGAAAAGGGTTTTTACTAACAAACTGCTGTCTATATATGTTTCTGCTAGAGTTACTATCCCCCATTTCCCAGCAGGGGTTTCCCAGCTTTGGGGGGCTCCAATCTGCCATTGGCCAGCTGGCCAGCAGGGGAAGCCCCACCTCCAAACAG
>NW_015167128.1:250760-260890 GCF_001447785.1 Gekko japonicus | reverse complement strand
GCCCGAGAGCGCCCCCGCAGCCCACCCGCCGTTTGCCCCGACACAAACATGTCGATTTCACACCCGAAGCTCCGGAGCTGCATTTTGACTTGGGGCTTCGCCCGATTTCGTCCGCAGTTTTTGAGGATCATGAAACTGCGGAGGAAATCGGGCAAAGCCCCGAGTCAAATGCAGCCCCGCAGCCTCGGGTGTGAAATTGATATGTTTGTGTTGGGGCAAACGGCGCTGTGCTGCGAGGCAGCTCTAATGAGAAATCGCCCATAGAGTTTTGTCCCAAAACTAGAGCGTCACCCCCTGATGTCCCCAGCACAATGACGTCACTTCCAGGTGATGTCATCACGGTGTGCGTGCTTCGCACATGCATGCCAGAACATCCTGGAGCAGAGGCTGGATACTGGAAGCCAGGTAGGACATGGCAACCCTAGTTTCTGCTACTCTAAGCAGTGCGTGTGCAACAATCTGGTTTAAATAAGCCACAGCTTACATCTGAAACTAGCCCATGTATGCTGATGGAACCCTCGAGGCAAGCCCACAGCAGATATTTACTTTTCTTGCTTTGATTTTCCTGAAATTATAAATAGAAATGATAATTTCAGTTGAAAGAAATAAGGTATAAAAACCATCTTTGTTGCAATTGCTTACTTTTAAAATCTCCTGGAAACTTTTGAACAGTCTAAACTATAACTTTTGTTTGTTTCCAACTACTTTCCTGCTAATTGAAAGTTGTGCGCTTTGCTTCTTTTGAAAACTTAATTTTGCATCATAAGATAAAACGATTTTTGTTGCAGGGATGGAAGACGCCACTTGTGAAAGAACAGAGTATTTGAGCAACTTTCATCTTAATGTGGATGACCTATATTTGGTACCTGGAACTTTAGGGCGCATTCGTGCCAAAGCTAACAGTAATGTCAGATGTAAGTTGATTTTGAATACCTTCTGTCCTGTCTAGCGTGAGCTGCAGCTGAGGCAAACGCTTTCCAGGTGTGAGTCAACGCACAGCCACTGAAGAGAGCTTAAATCGTCTTTATTTAACTTCACATGCATTCAGTAGATCATTTACTCACAATCGAGCTGATAGCTGGATAGAGCGTTACATCTTTCTGATCTAGGTCAGTCCTATGGCCGTGGTGAGAAAAGAGATGGGCTTCCCCTCTCCTTGCAGTAAGGGTTGATGGACAAAGAAATGGAAAAGAACAATAAAACTCCTATCTTTGCGCCTCTGAACTCAGGAAATTACTCTTAATGAGCCAGTCAGAGGGAAGCTTCTGGGACCCCTAACTGTGGACTCCAATTCCCAGGTGCCACTACTCTTAAAGGTACATTAACGCTGGCTGGGGGCAGCACACCTTCACTATACCTCGGGGTGCTCCCCAACATTACTGCCAAGAGCAATAGTAGGAGGAAGGGAGCTCCGCCCTCCGGAAGAGTGGAATAGCACTCAGAGGTGTTTCCTCATGCAGGGGACTTGGGGTACTGCTGCTGTCTAGAAATGGCATAGGAGATGATAGGCCCAAATCCGAATGTATGCCATTTTAAAGGGCTAATATCTCATCTAGAACAGAAGCATTTAGGAAGAACGGTCATCCCTCTTCTTAGAGACAGTATGGAATGAAGCAATTAGTATGTCAGATGGGACTAGGGGAGGCCAGGGTTCAGATCCCCTCCCTGTAGGTTTGCCAACTTGGGGCCTGGAGATCTCCTGGAATTACAACAGGCAACAGAAATCAGTTCACCTGGAGAAAATGGCTGCTATGGAAGGTGGACTCTATGGCATTATACCCTGCTGAGATCCCTCCCCTCCCTGAACCCCCCTTCCTCAAGCTCCACCCCCAGAATCTCCAGGAATTTCCCAACTCCAAGTTGGTAACCCCGCCTCTCTGCCCTGAAGCCCTTTGGGTGACTTTGGGCCGGTTACTTTTTCTCAGCCTAATCTCCCTCATGGGACTGCAGTGGCTCAGAGGTTAAGACGCTGAAGCTGCAGACTGGAAGGTTGGTAGTTCAGCAGTTCGAGACCCAGGTGCCGCATGACAGAGTGAGCTCCTGTCTCTAGTTCCAGCTCCTGCCAACCTAGCAGTTCGAAAACAAGAAATTGCAAGTAGATAAATAGGGACCGCTTCAGTGGGAAGGTCACAGCGTTCCGTGCGCCTCGGTATTTAGTCATGCCGGCCACATGACCATGGGAACGTCTTCGGACAGCGCTGGCTCTTCGGCTTGGAAACGGAGATGAGAGCTGTCCCTTAGAGTCAGATTCAACTGGCTTTCGAGCAAGGGAAACCTTTACCTCTAATCTCCCTCATGGGGTTGTTGGAAGGATAAAATGGAGGAGAGGACAACTGGTTATCACCCTGGGCTGCTTGATGGTAAGGTGGGATAAAAAAAGAAACATAAGGGCAAGAGTCCAGTAGCAACTTAAAGACTAACAAAATTTGGGGCAGGGCTTTCGTGAGTCACTGCTCACTTCTTCAGATGCAGCTGGAATGTGGCTCCATCTGTCCTATATATTGGAAAGTGGAGTGATTTCAGATGCCGAATGACATTAGCAGACAAATGACAATAGCAGGTGTGATTGGGTTAGGTGTGATATGCAGAGAGGCAGTAGGTGAGGTAGTAGGAGAGGAAGTAGTAGTAGAGGTGGTAGTAGTAGTAGATCTACAAAAAAAAACCCATAGTAGATCTTTCTGTGAACATCTTCTTAGGTGGTAGTAGTAGTAGATCTACAAAAAACATAGTAGATCTTTCTCTGAACATCTTCTTTTCCTTTCTCTGTATCAGATGACCCAAAGGCTATTGTCGCCAATCTCACAGTAAGTACTTGAGCAGCATGCGTCTCTGTCTAGAGCACACATCTACTAATTATGGGTTCTCTGATCACTGTTACAGGCTTATGGTTTAGGTAGGATGCTCATTAGGTCCTGTAAAGCCCTCTAAATAGGTGTCTTCATGAGTAAGGAAGAAGGCTTGTCATTATTTCCACTGTTTGTTGCTAGTGATAGATTTTATAACTCTTCTGGATAACATATGCCTGGCTGCCTTGACTCTATGAACTGAGTTTATTTCTTCCTTCCTTTTGAAATGGAAAATGCTCTTATGAGTAAATATTTTGCCAGTGCTCTGTTCGAAAATTCGACTGATAGCATGCACTTCCAATTACAACCCCCCGCCTGGAAAAAAAACCCTTAACACAAGCCTGGACTTGAAATTTGTCTCTTCAGAAAAGGGAACTTAAATCAGTTTGCACGTCTTGGAGTAAGGTTTCTACTAACTCTTTCATCCCTCCATCCCTTTAAAATGAATAATATGTGAGGAAAGTAAAGATAGCAGTCAAGTGTATAATTCAATGCAGTCAGTCGTCAAAGATGGCTGTAAAAAGAGTCTTGGTGATGGATCATTGGTCTGTCAGAAGAGTTAGAACCCAAATGTTTGTGGGCTCATAGGAATCGGTCCATGCTAGATTTAACACATTTGCTTCAGAGCTATACCGTTTCAGGCTATAAAATGTTTGAATGCTCCCTCAGGCACCTCTCCTCATGGTGCTGTTTTTCCTTTAAAAATATTTAAAATAATATACAGTAAAGTCGAAACAAAGGTAGAACTTATAAAAGTGATGAATCAGCGGGAAGTTTCTAGCTTGATCTTTCTCCTTAGATACTAGTTTCAAATGTGCAGGGGGTATGTTTTTAATTCTATGAAGTAAATATACAGGCCCTCGTCTGCCATTTTGAAAGGCATAGCGCACTGATAAATCATAAGAGGCTGTTGATCATGCAGCATAACTCCAAGCTAGATAGCTCTTGCTGATTTATAATTTAATCGGAACATAGCACTAGACAAATTCATGATGGCATTAACATTCATGGTATATCACGCCTCAGAATAGTGGAAGAGAATCTAGACTCTCTTTTTTTGCCATCAAGTTGTAGCTGACTTATGGTGACCACGTAGGGTTTTCGAGGCCACAGACATTGAGAGGTGGTTTGCCATTACCTGGCTCTGTGTAGCAACCCTGGACTTCCTTGGAGGTCTCTCATTCAAGTACAAACCGGGGCCGATCCTGCTTAGCTTCGGTGATCTGACAAGATTGGGCTAGCCTGAGCTATCCAGGTCAGGGCCTCTAGATCTAGACTAGAATATAGACTAGCTGTTTATAAATTCATGGGCTTAGCATTCAAAGACTTGAGGTGGAGCTGGACTTCAAGTTCAGAGGATGGGTCCCCAATCAGAGGTTAGTTCACACACCACGTTTTAGACTTGAAATTGCCTCCAGCTACTGGGTTCAGGAAATGACTGGAAGAGTCCTGTGTGAATAAGTCATTGATACAATTTTATCACTTACGATTGCTTTTGGATAGCTGCTATGTATCTGAAATCATAATGTGTGGATTGTAATACGATATGGCCAAAAAATTGGAAGACATTGAACCACACTTGTTTTTGTAGGGGGGAAAAATATCTTAATCCCGAGTTCGTGCTTAACATTGTTATACAGGTTATCAACAAACTCGGGTCTTCTGCGAACATTCGTAGGCCAGCAATGCAATTTGCATGGGAGTGGAGCAGCCAGTGTTCTCCCTCACTCATTTGGAAATGTGTGAATGTCTTGTGTGGGGTGCATAGTGGGCCACTCTGTGCAGTTATTCCCCCTCAAAGTGAAACAATATTTCTCCTGCCCACTGTATTTGGTGCCCACTTCATATGTGACATTATTTGTGTGGTGGAGAATAAGTGGGTGGGGATCCCATTCTACTTCCTGCATCCCTGTCACGGTAAGTTTCTGAATGGGGCCAAAGATGAAGTTAGACGACTATTTGGATGGATTAGTTTAGCTGGGAGCATTGCTTAGCATGGAGGGATTGATAGGAGAACCTCACCAAGTCGCTTTCAGCCAAATTCCTTTCCTCGAGTATTCTTGAGACACGAAACTATATAATCCTTAACCCAGAACATCTTTAGGTTAAAATTCCTGGTTGGTGGCTTGGATTTGATGAAAAATTGGTATAATTGGGAGGAAATGTTTGCTTTGAAACATTTCCGTTTTTGAAGACCCATTTATTTATTTATTTATTCAGTTTCTATACCACTCAATCCCGGAGGCTCTGAGCAGTTTACATAGGCATATTATACTTCCTAGCGAGGGCCACAATGTATTTATGGGGGAGGTGAGTGCCTACCAGGCACCCAGCCGGCTTGTTCTTTCTTCTTCCTGCGGATTCATGGTGGGTTCTATCTCGGTGCGACTGCACAGCGGCTCCTTCTGGGTTGGCTCCACAGTCCGCTACTGTGCGACGACTGCTGCACCGGCCTCTGTCCGATTGGCTCTGGCCGTGCTGCGTTGCTGCGTCGCTTCGTCTTTGGCCATGCTCCCCCCCCCATGTGACCGGGGCCTAAGATGGGCATTGTTAGCACAAACCTTTACAATAATGAAATAAAATATTTGTTTTTTATTCGTTTAGTTAATATTTCATTCATCTTTGCTGCGTATTTTCATTCATCATTGGTGTTTTGCATCACAAGTGTGGTCTCTCTGAAGCAATCCCGGAGTTTAGAGAATGGTCTTGTTGTCTGGCAGGATTGCTTGTTTAGAGACCAGAACTGCACTCTAAGAAGGATTTACATTGCCAAAACTCCTCTCCCCCCTTTTAGTTTCTGTCATAGAAACGGGAGGGACTCAGTCTAATTCTTCATTTGGTTTTCCAAAGGCATGCACAACCCTGCTGATGCCCCACAAGGCCCCTTCGAACTTACTTTCCTCTTGTTTCAGTGCAAGAGACAAGACCAGCACTTTAAGCCCTATCTGAAGCAACATCTCCCCAAGCGGTTGCATTATGCTAATAACCGAAGAATTGAGGATGTTCACTTGTTAGTGGAAAGAAAATGGCATGTGGCCAGGTAAATTAGTGTTGTTGTTGTAGTTGTTGTTGTTAAATTTATACCCCGCCCTACCCCACAAGTGGGCTCAGGGTGGCTTACAATATAAAACCATCAGACAATAAAACAATACATGGCAGCAACAGATGATAACAAAAACCCATAAGTAAGATGTCTTCCTCTCTTTTATGGTTTATACTTTTGTTTAGATGTTCCTTTTTGACCAAAATTATGCTTGTAAACTTGTGGATGTTCTTAGATCTCTTGACCATGGTTGAGAAATCACTTGTGTTATCTCTACACTCATCCTTTATGGTTATTGCCACTGGGTTCCTTCATAGCTGCTTGCCATTCTAAAAGGAAAGGCAGCACTGGAGATAGTGATTGACAGGGTGGAGTCAAGAATATGGGGAGAGTAGCATGCTTTTTCACTTTTAGGAAATGTATGTGCCAACTTGGTTTTTTGCAATGCAATAACAAGCACTGAATAATGCAGTTTCAGTCCACTAATGATCTTTTGCAAGTAGATTTAGCCATTTTATGCACTGAAACCGAGTTGCAAAGTGCATTGAAATTGAATTTAAAGTGGAATGTTTAATGTATGTAAAAGTGCCCTAACTTTATTCTAAGCCCCGCCTTTCTGCACAAACCATCATGGAGAGGTTGAGCTGTCCTGCAAAAGGTGCTTCCAGCTCCCAGACCGCAGTCTGGAGTCTCATCCCCCCCACTCCTTATGCCAAAATTTACCATCCTTAGCCTAAGATTACAAAGAACCTTCTTCCACTATTTCATTAGAATATTTTGCAGAAATCATATCTAGATATATTTGAACTCAGTGACAATTTTACGAAGAGTCTTATTTCATACTTAGGAGGCCTGGAGATGTCTTTAAGAAAATAACTGGAAAGTGCCTTTTCCAAGGAGACCATGGATATGACAACAAGATTAATAGCATGCAGGTAGGGGCTGCAGAATCCTTTGGAAGTTAGGTGGTGGCAGTAGAAGGGAATCTAAGATGGGCATTGTTAGCACAAACAGAACTTTACAATAATGAATTGTAGCTACTTAAACTGCACTCCAGCACTCTCCTGGGGCTGCCTTAAAATAAACCTGTTCTAAAACTGCATGGAAAAACCAAAGAGAGAAGTATTTTACGTGTCTGCTGTGTGTAATGTTTTTACATGGAAAGAGCTTTGTGGGCAGTCACACACAGGGATTACGTATGATTCCTGTGTATGATCTCACACAAACCTCTTTCCACATCTGTGCAAAGGAGCTTATTTGGATTTCAGCCTCTCTGTGCGAAAATATTGTTTCTAAGTTTGTAAAGTTTCAGCAAACTTTATTCAGGGCTGTAAGAATTATAGACTGTAAAAATTCACCATTTCTATATTAAGGTGGTGCATCTTTTGCACCAAGAAGAGCTGGATTTTGCCATCTGCGTATGCAGTGCGTTTATCAACAGCTTCTATTTGGGAGCAATGCATGCCAAATAATGCCCATTGGGACTGTTTCAGGTTAGGAAAATGGCACAGGTGAGGGACTGAGGGCTGTTCTGTATGTGTGCCACAGTCAAGAACTGAATTGTGCGTGGAACAGCAGTCACTGGGGGTGGGATATTTGTGAATTTCCTGCATCGTGCAGGGGGTTGGACTAGATGACCCTAGAGGTGCATTCCAACTCTGTGATTCTATGAATTTAGTGCCAAATACACTGTGGGTTCTCCTGCACTTGTATGGAATTGTAGTGCACACACAGAGATAATCCTAACTAATTTTTAGCTTAATTTCTTTTCTTCATTTTATCTCTTAGACTGTCTTTGTAGGCTATGGCCCTGCATTTAAATACAGGACAAAAGTCCCCCCGTTTGAAAATATCGAACTTTACAATGTTATGTGTGGTAAGTAGCATCACTTTAAAATTAAATTACATAATATGATCCCAGGTACTTATACCTACATTTTCACTTCTGCTTGACATTCTGAGTCTGCAATTTTTTTGTCTCTGAGCATGGCTGTGTTGTAAATTTTGGCTGAAGTGCTGAATGCTTAGTCTGAAGTCTGTTTAGGGTTATCAGCCACCTTTCAGCCTGGAAAATTATGGACAGTCCATCAATTTACTGAAGCAAATGGAGAAAGGCATCAAAGGCCTTATAATGATCACAACCCAAACTCTTGCACTTATTAGGAAAGGCAATGTCTGGGGTGCAAAGAAGAAGACCCTGGGAGGGGGCAGCAAGAAGACAATTAGGATAGTGAGGTCAGCACCTTCTCTCCTGTTTAGTGCCATTCCTTATCTGTCTCCAGATTGCTACCTTTAGGGCAATCTCCCCCTTCTTCTTGGAAGTGCCACACTCAGTCTTACCTTCTCTCTCAGCTAGAGATCTAGTTAGGAACCTAAAACATATAGTACAGGCAGGGCTATTTTGGGGCAGGAACGCACAGGAACGGAGTTCCAGCTGGCTTCAGAGTTGGCCACACCCACTACAGCCAAAATATCTGTGTGCGTGGCTACAGAGGGAAGGCCTGGAGAGTGACCCTCCCCCGGCGGCTCCAAGGTGGGCGGGCCAGGGGGGCCCCTGGAAGGATCGGGGAGACATTTAAATGCCTCCCCCAGCCTGTCCAAGGGCTGGCTTGCCTGGGCAAGCCAAGGGAAGGCATGGGGTGTGGCCTAATATGCTAATGAGTGCCTGCTGGGATTTTTCTACAAAAAAAGCCCTGAGTACAGGACAAAACCTGTCTCATTGAGACCATCCTAGAATAATGGATGGCACTCATTCCTACAGAAAACAACTAAGTGCTGACCTTTGTTGTGTCGATGGTGCCGTGGGAGTAAAACCCCGCTGCCCTTCATCCTAGATCGAACCCATAAGAGTGGAGTGGATAGGTATGTAGAATCAGTCTGGGCAGGATCTTGATGCATATTTATGGGGTGAACGTACTGTATTTTGCAGCCTAGATAATAGCAACAAGCTTCTTTCCATCCACACACCCATCCATCCATCCATCCATCCATCCATCCAAAGTGGATCTTATCTGCAGCCATTTCTTCCCCTGTTTTTAATCCCTTGCCAGACCTTCTTGGATTAAAGGCAGCCCCTAACAATGGGACCCACGGAAGTTTAAATCATCTGCTTCGGAGCAATACATTTAAACCAACCATGCCAGATGAAGTTGCCAGGCCACTCTATCCTGTAGCTGCAACGCCTCCGTCTGACTATGACCTGGGATGTACGTGTGATGACAAGGTAAATTCATGGCAACCCTTAGTACTTTTAATGCCTCCTAAGAAAACCCTTGAAATGCTTGATGGTACCAGGTGTTGCCGTAAGCCATTGTCAAATGGAAAATTCAGTAGGTCTTCTGAACTGTAAATAACATTGAATATGCCTAATATTGCTGGGACTAGGATTAATGCTTCTTGCAATGTGACAGAGTCTGAATTTGTCTGCCTCCTTGAAATTGCATCAGGATTAAGAGTAGAGCTGTTTTAGCTGGGTTTCTCTCCAGGTTTCTTGGTAAAGGGAGCAGGAAATCTGGACTAGGTGGGAAAGCGTCAGTTTGCTCTGTTAAAACATTAAAGATGGGAGGGTAACTGTAACCACTAGCCTAGTACTGCTGATTTTGTGGACTGAGCACCAGAGTTTGGAAAGAAGATGAGCTGCTGTAGGTAGTGGCGAGACAGTGAGGAGAGGGATGGATAGGAAAAGGCTGCCACTCCCATGTTTCTAGTTTCAGGAGACTGAGGCCCTTTCTGCACCCGTATTTTGCCTTGGTTCCTGAGTGCATCCTATTCTTCCATTCTGCATTCCCTCCTGCTTTCACTTCCAGTTTGTGTCAGGGCTTTCTCTGGTTTCTGCATTTGTTTTACAGGAATCTGCATCCAGACCGCTTCCAGCACACTGTTGCCCCGCAGCTACCGAAACTCCTTTTGCTGTGATTCTTTGTTCTCATCCGCTTTCAAATTGCTAATCCTTTCTAAAGTGCAATTGCTTCTCTGGGTATTTAAGTGCCGTCCACTGTCCCTCCCCTGTTTCTGCCTCTCTCTCTTTAGGTTGATGCTCCTTCCCCGTTCTGTTTTCTTTCCCTCCCGTGCAGGCAAACATTTTAAAAAGCCAAAGAGAGCATACGAAGGAATCAGTAGACATAAAGGACTAGGGGATTCCCTGCTCCCAAATGTGTCAGTCTTGCATGTGTGGGCCTGGATTTTCCCCTTCCTTCCCTTTCTTTTTGCAGAATCACAGAGGGAGGGAGGGAGGGAGGGAG
>NW_015167128.1:237416-250180 GCF_001447785.1 Gekko japonicus | reverse complement strand
TTTTAACCCGAATATATTTTAATATGTGTACACCCTAATAAATTTTGTATTTTTATAATATATATGGACAGAAATGGTCACCGTGCGGGTGGGTAGCTGCTGACTGTTTAATTAAACAGACTCCGAAGAACTTCATTATCATTCATTGCTAGCATGACTTTATAAATAAGGGGTATCTCTGGCTAATGAGAATGTGAATCATTATATCAAGTTAGCTCTAGGCAATGGCAGTGAAACCCATAAAAACATATAAATGAAAAGCAAATAGAAACATCAGGCCAGAATATCAGCATAACAATCGATAAAGGTTTTTATTTTATTTATTTATAACTTAGATTTATGAATCGCCCAATCCATGATTACTGAGGGCTCTGGGTGATGAACGGCAAAACACTAAAACATCAAACAATAAAACACAATAAAACAAATCAGTTTAGATTAAAGCAATTTTCAGATGGTGTTAACATAAGCTGATGGGCATGCCACTTTTCAGACCGTGCGCCACCCCACAGGAGGGGCTGGGGCAGTGTTCCCCCTAAGATGAGTTAGTGTGAGCTAGCTCCCCCTTTTTTAGCTTCCGGCTCACACATTTTTGTCTTAGCTCAGGAAGGAGGGCTCCAGAGCAGACTAAGTTATGCAGCAGCCAAATTGCTCACTCACAACTTTAATGCCAGTAGCTCACAAAGTAGAATTTTTGCTCCCAAGACTGCACAGCTTAGAGGGAGCATTGCTGGGGGGTATTAGGAAAGATGGGAAAGGAATTGGGAAAAGGATAGGGAGTGCCAGCCAGGATGGTTCCCATCACTGCCCTCAACCGAAAGCCTGGTGGAACATCTCTGCCTTGCAGGCCCTGTGGAATTGCATCGAGTCCCACGGGACCCAAGGTGTCGTTTGGCAGAGAGTTTCACTAGGAAGGAGCCAGGACTGAAAAAGCCTTGGCTTTGGTTGAGGACAGCTGGATATCTTTTGGGGCCAGGGATCACCAGTCTGTGGATCTCAGCAGAGCCTACAGCTCTTTTGGGGACAAACCTGAGGAGGCGGTCCTGAAGTTATGTGGGTCCCAGGCTGCTCAAGCCCTTGAAGGTCAATACCAAAACCTTGAACCTTTGTCTCTGGCTGCTGAAATGGCAAACAGGTCCAGTTTTCATGTAACTGTATTATCATTATACCTCATTGTCAACCAGCTTGCCCCAAAAATCCGGACAGTGGTGCAAGGAACAGACCGGGGGGCGGGGGGCGGTGCTACACACCTGAGCAAAGCTGAAGGTTTATAGAAAAAAATGAAATCTAAAAAATGTATGGCTGCGAGAGTTGGACTATAAGGAAGGCCGAGCGCCGAAGAATAGATTCTTTTGAACTATGGTGCTGGAGAAGACTCTTGAGAGTCCCTTGGACTGCAAGAAGATCAAATCAGTCAATCCTAAAGGGAATCAACCCTGACTGTTCCCTGGAAGGCCAGATAATGAAACTGAAGCTCAAATACTTTGGCCACCCAATGAGAAGGGAGCACTCACTGGAGAAGACCCTGATGCTGGGAAAGATTGAAGGTCAAAGAAGACGGGGACGGCAAAGGATGAGATGGTTAGACAGTGTCATAGATGCAACGAACATGAAACTGAGCAAACTTCAGAGGACATCGGAAGACAGGAGGGCCTGGCGGGATCTGGTCCATGGGGTCGCGAAGAGTCGGACTCGACTGTGCGACTGAACAACAACAACACAAAATAATAGGGTGGTAGAAACAACATCTGTAGTCCACTGGGATCTTGAGAGACACCATTCTGCAGTCTTGGTGGTTGTTTTTTTTGGGGGGAGGTTTCTAGGCAACTGCAACAATATTGCTATGCCTTCCAATCCTTGGTTCTGTCAGTCAGTTGGGAAGATACTGAAAAAGGTACAAGATGAAACGGAGGGAAAGAAGCAGGGAAAGGGAAGAGAATAAGGAGAAGCTGGGGGGGGAGAATAGAAAAAGATGTTTGGTGGGTGGGATGGAAGAAGAAAGAGGCTGCCAAGAGGAAGGAATAAGGGACACCTGTAGACTGGGTGGGTCAGATAAAGGAAGGTTGGCTGGTGGGTGGGAAGGAGAGAAGGAAGCAGGAAAGAGGCAGACTCTGGAGCTTCTGGGGGGAGGGCAATGGGAAATAGTGTGGGGAGAGGGATACAAGGGGAAAATGAGATGTTCCTCCATTTGTTCCTAGTGAGTGAAAAATCCTGGAAAGTAGTGAGAGTCCTGGACAGGTGGTATTTTATGTCTTGCCTGATGAAAAAGTCTTGCAAGTTCTGTTATACAACTTCTTTGCCTGGCATAAGTAGGCTGGAATGGATCTTGGGAACAAGAAATCACCTAGCAGCCTCATCACATGCCTGTGCACTGATGCATACGGTGAACATTGTCAGCACGGTAGTGTGAAGTGGACTTAACACTGCATAAAATAGCAGAGTGTTGCTGCTGCTACAAAAGGCCTCAGACAGAGAAGTTTGGGCATCTCTTCTGATTCTTTATTGTGCTAGAAATGTAGCAGACCTTTGTACTGGGCAGTATAGCATAGCTTTCACAAATTAGGAATCATTATCAACAGCAGTTTTCACAGGAGTAGCATTGATTTACTAGATAAACAGCTGCAATGGGGACACAAGAGAAGGTTCTTTTAGTTCAGCTCCTGATCTGCTACTGTCTTTCTCTTTTTCGTAGAATAAGTTGGACGAACTCAATAGGCGTCTTCATGTCAAAGGAACAGAAGGTAAGGCCACAGTGGCAAATTCCATACATAAAATCTTTATTTTCTCATGTTCAGGTTAGGCTGTAATTTAAGTGGCAAGGACGTTGACATACCAGGCAAATCTTCAGACTTCTTTTTTTAACCATAATTTTTATTTTTATTTTTTAAATATTATTACATAATCAACTGTAGAGTATTCCCAGGAGCGTGTGTGCATGTGGATTCTTTCAATGAGACCTGTAGTCTTTTCTGGTCTCACTATGAGGCAGAACCCCTAATGTTTCCATTTTACAATTCGGGAATCAAGGCAGAGAGAATTTGATGTGCTCAAGGCTGCTCAGTGAGTTTAATACTGAGGTTAAATTTGATTCCCAAACCATCCTTAAAAGTTCAGCTTTAAAGATTTAATATGGCATTTAGTAAGAATCCACCGATAGTAGTTAGTTTTTACTCGATACCACTGTGATTCGGAATTATGCCGATGTTAATCGTCTCTGCTCTTTCAAAATATCGCTGCCATGTGCTGACCTAATGTCCTGCTTTGTGACATATATGTCAATCATACCTTTCCCCCCTAAACATTGATATGCTGCCATAGAATCAGACTGTGATCTAGCAAATATTAGAATTTTGCTGTTGACCTGGAGGAACTATTGCAATATATAGGAGCAGCCTTAGCACTTAATCCAGCCTGTCTGGGGTAGTTGTTCCCCTAGTAAACCCTTCCTGCATATTAGGGCAAGTCCCACATTGCCTTCTCCTACAGAATACATCAGGCTACCTTCTTCTGGCAATCAAGATAACTGGTTGGCAGGAAAGCTCAGGTCGAGCATGCCCTGCTGGGTGCAGAACAGAGCAGAGCTTTGTACAGTACAGGTTGGACCCAGCCAGCTTTCTCTATCGATCTCCCCAAATTTCCCTCCATGCTACAGTCCCCCTCTCACGTGTCTTTTGTCCACGCAGGTCCCATCATCCCCAGCATTTTGGTGGCCAAAGGGGACCGTCAGCTCCCTTTTGCACCAGGATCCAACCCACTATGTGCATCAGGTCTGTCTTTATTTCCCCCCCAAGGGAGTATCTGAACCGAGGTGGGGAGGAAACAATGCAGATTTGTTCCTTATTCCTTTCCTTTTATGCAGCAACAATCATAATCATTCGTCCTGCAAGCCTTGGAATCAAACTATAGGTTGCATGGGAGCAGTGTTCCCTCTAAACTGAGTTAGTGTGAGCTAGCTCACAGTTTTTCAGCCTCTGGCTCTTGCAACTTTAATGCCAGTAGCTCACAAAGTAGAATTTTTGCTCACAAGACTCCACAGCTTAGAGGGAGCACCGCATGGGAGATCTGTGATTAGATGACTTGATTCTTTATTTTATTTACTTTATAGTCCACCTTTCTCACCAAGACTCAAGGCAAAGTCAGTGCAATGCAGTGTTTTATAGTGCAAAGTTAACATTAAAAAGGCACGGCAGGGGACCCGATCTGGATTGGAGCCTTGGTACTGGAGTGGGTTTGATGCCCCCTCCCCATTCCTGTTGCCCCAATTATATTTCTAATCAATAATGCTCATTGCACTTTGGGAAGGATTTGTATAGGGGAAATGGCACGCTGCCCCAATCCAAATAGATTAATCCATCAGGTAAATTACTGGGCGTTAAGGATTCTCTTGTTTGTCTTTGAAGGTATGTGGGGGTTCTGATGTGTAATCTGAAGTATCAGCGTAGAAAATATTAAAAACATTATACTTGCATGTGATTCCCAATTAGTCCCCCATCCATAAGGCTGAGTGTATCACCTGCTTAGGTACATTTACAGTACAATCCTAAACAGAGTCACAACCTTCTAAATCCATTCAAGTCAATAAGCTTAGAAGGGAGTAACTCTTTTTAGGATTGTATTGCCAGACTATTAACTGGACCTCTTTGAACTGCAAAATAAATGTGATCTGTCGATCTGTAAATGGTATGTTATGTTTACTTCACCATTTGAAAAAAGGTATTTATTTTGATATATTGGTGGTAAGCAAATAGATTTAGATCTAGCCAACCAATAAAAATGCAGCTTCATCAGTTCAAATGCCAGTAATCAGTTGAAGGCACTGATTTATTTATTTATTTATTTGCTTCATTTAAACCCCACTATTTGGGTCTCAGTGGAGACCCAAAGTGGCTCACAACATTTTCCATTTTATCCTCACAACAACCCTGTGAGGTAGGTTAGGCTGAAAGTCTGTGACTGGCCCAAGGTCACCCAGCAAGCTTCCATGGCAGAGTGGAAATCTGAACCAGAATGGGAATTCGAAACTGACACTCTAACCAGATCACCACCCTGGCTCTCTAATAAGACTTTGTATTTATGCAGTACTTTGTTCCCATGGCCTTCTGTGCAGCTTCCTTGCAAACCCTGTAAAGCAGGTGAATGTTATTATCCTCGTGTTATAGATGGGAGGTTGAGACAGTGACTTCTCCAAGGGCAGCTCTGTACATTACGTTTTCAGGTGTGTAACTAAGATGTGTGTACATAAAATGTAAAGTATCTGTTTACAAGCAGGTGTAAGGGTATCATATGGATACCCTTATCAGGGGCCTCAGATTGAGCACATGAATCTGCCTAATATGAGTCAGACCATTGGTCCATCACAGTCAGTACTATCTGCTTAGACAGGCAGCCATTGTCCAGGGTCTCAGGCGGAGGTCTTTCACATCACCTGCTACCCAGTCTTTTTAACTGGAGGTGCCAGAGATTGAACCTGGGACCTCCTGCATTCCAAGCAGGTGCTCTTCCACTGAGCCACAGCTCCCTCTGCATACATTCAGTTGCATACCTGGCCTAATTAATGAAGTGTCCCAGAGGCCAGATAGTGAGTCAATAACAATGGTGAGATTTGAATGAAGGACTTCCCAAATTTCTCTTTACTTCTGTGTTATGCTGGCTCTGAACAGCAATGCAGTAAAGTTTCTCTGAACATCGGGGTGTGGGGCCTAAGGACTTTATGTGGTATCTCTTTTCCCCTCCTTTACAAAACAGCTGTTATGGGTGTTTTTAACTCTTTGGTTCCATGCCTCCTTCTTATTACCTTGCAGATAAACACCTCCTTTATGGCCGTCCTGCTGTTCTTTATCGTACGAAATACAGCATTTTGCATCACCATGACTTTGAAAGTGGCTACAGCGAAACATTCCTGATGCCTCTTTGGACCTCTTATACCATTTCAAAACAGGTCACTCTGTTTGCCTGACTCCATCGGGGTGGTGGTGGGGCTATAAAGTATTAGCGCTAAATTCATTTTGGGTAAGAAGTGTGGGAAGAGCATAAAATTATGCACTACATCCAACTGACTAGTGAAGACCCGCACACAAGAAGAGGACCCTTTGAAAACTAACAGAGAAGAACGTATGTTTTTATGCAGTGTTCTGTTAATTTGCGTGGACCTCTTTTGCCATGAAGGTACATATTGCAATTGGCCAGGTAATGATTTAGATTCTGATCAAGAGAGATTATGTGGTAGGATTAATTTACATAGCATCACCGATGTGTCTGGTGCTTTAAAGACAAAGGCTGCGGTCACGCACACTAAATAGTCCACTTTCAATACACTTTCCAACTGGATTTTGCCAGTTCACACAGTAAAAGCCCAGTTTGACAGTGGATTGAAAGAAGCAAAAAAAAAAAGTATTATTTAATTGGATTATGTATTTAAAATATTTAGAACCTGTAGTGCCCTGTTTTTTTTTAATGCTTCAGGCACTTTACAGTGATGCTGTGAAAACTATTAACAGTAAAACAAGGGGGGGAATTAAGAAAGTTTAAAGTATTTCCTATGACAGCTGTCATAAAAACACAACTAAACATAAAAACAGAACAGCTGCAGTACTAAAGCAAGAATCGATTAGCATAACAAGATGAGCACTAAAAATATTGATCCCTGCCCTGAGGAGTTTACAATTCTAAACTGTGATGGTGAAAAAGAGGATAAAGGAAGAGCCAGGGGTAGAGGGTGATACCAGATACAGAGTGGTTGCGTGGGCCAATTCCTACTTGACTTTTCCCACTTGGGTAGGCACACATACAAAACACATCTACATTTCGTAAGAGCATAAGAAGGTCCCTGCTGGATTAGACCAGTTCCTCTGGAGGGCCAACAGTGGGGAATAGAGGCCAAAGCTTTCCCCTAAGGTTGCCTCCTGGCACTGGTATTCAGAGGTTTACTGCCTTGGAATGTGGAGGTTCTCTTTAGTCACCTGGGCGAGTAACTGCTGATAGACTTATCCTTTCATGAATCTATCTGATCCCCTTTTAAAGTCATCTATGCTTATGGCATCCTCCGGCAGCAGATTCCACATTTTAATCACTTGTCGTTTAAAGAAGTATTTCCTTTTGTCCGTCCTGCATCTACTGCCCATCAGCTTCATTGGATGCCCCCGAGTTCTAGTCTTTGGGAGAGGGAGGAAAAAGTTCTCTTTGTCCACTCTAATCTCCTTTTAAAGCTGTCTATGCCTGTGGCCATCGATATACCACTACACCCTCCGGCAGTGAATTCACTCATAAGGGTATTTCTTTTTGTCTGTCCTGGATCTCCTGCCCGTCAACTTCATTGGATGCCCTTGAGTTCTCTATTTTGGAAGGAAAAAGTTCTCTCTGTTCACTCTCTCTACCCCATGCATAATTTCATAAACCTCTATCATGTGTCTTCTTAGTCATCTTCAGCCTCTTCAGCCTTTCTTCACAGGAAAGGTTCTTCAACCCCCTAATCATCTTGGTTACCCTGTTCTTTACTCCTCAACTGTTGAGGCCAACGGTATAATTCCCGCCCCCCTCCGGTGCTTCCTGGCACATATGGAGCCAAGCCAAAAATGCATGTGTGCACCATTCATACTGGACGTGTCTTTTGCAGGGCTTTTTTCCTGGGGGAATGCACCGGAATGGAATTGTAGAATTTCTTTGACAAAATCATTTTTTAAAATGTTTAAAAGTTCATGAGTTCTCAGTATACAGATTGAAAACTTCATTTCCCTCTCAAGAGTTCCAGCACCTCTTTTTCAACAACAACATCAAAAAAGCCCTGGTCTTTTGTATCTGCGGTGGCTCAAGTGGTTAAGACGCTGAACTGCAGGCTGTGGAAGGTCGGTAGTTCAGCAGTTCGAGACCCGGGTTGCCACATGACGTTTCTAGTTCCAGCTCCTGCCAACCTAGCAGTTCGAAAGCAAGAAATTGCAAGTAGATAAATAGGTACCACTTCGGTGGGAAGGTAACAGTGTTGGTGTTTAGTCATGCCGGCCACATGACCACGGAAACGTCTTCGGACAGCGCTGGCTCTTCGGCTTTGAAACGGAGATGAGCACCGCAACCCTAGAGTCGGATTCGACTGGCTTTCGAGCAAGGGAACCTTTACCTATGTGTACCAAGCCCTGACCTGGACAGCCCAGGCTAAATCTCCAAACCTGAGCAGGGTCAGCCCTGGTTATAATTCAGATGGGAGACCACCAAGGAAGTCCAGGGTTGCTATGCAGAGGCAGGCTATGGCAAACCCACCTCTGTTTGTCTCTTGCATAAATCAGTTGTGACTTGATGGCAACAAACAACCAAAAACAAAACAAAAACCATACACCCAAATACAACGCATTAATTGGGCTCTCAGAGGCTTGCTACATTCTGTCCAGGGTGAGACCAGTCAAAAGAGAATGGGCCAATTGGTACCATTTTTTTTGCTAGCCACTCTTCTGAAACTGCTGGAGACAGAGTACTGCAGTATCTTAAAAAGCAAGCAAACAAACAAACAACTCCCTAGTCCTGTTTGTTATCATAACAAGATGCACATCTGCTATATAGTACAAAATGTAGTACAACACTTAGCAGTGTGCAAACTGAAAACTGTGACTCCTTAACTTGCCAAAAAATGTTATTCTGTAAGTCCGTATGGTATCTACTTTCTTTATCAATTCCAGAGGCATCGCTCCAATAGCCTGGAGCAACCAAAACTTAAGAGTCTTGCAGTACCATAAAGACTAAAAAAATTACTGCAGTGTAAGCAATATACGATGCTGCAAGACTCTTTGTAGCTTTGGCTTCACAGGTATTATTGATTTGCCCAAGGCAAGCCAACAAATCCATGGGTGGAGCTAGCATTTGTCAGGTCCACATTCAGTTGTCAGTCTCACTGCTAGACCACATTAGCTCTCCCCGGGTAAAAACACTGGGCTATTGAACGAGCAATATGCTTCTAGCGATTTCCCCTCCTGTATTTAGCTTATATATATATATATATTTTCCCCCTTCACCTTTCAGGCAGAAGTATCTGGTGTTCCAGAGCAGCTAGTGAACTGCGTACGACCGGACTTGCGCATTTCTCCAAGCAATAGCCAGAGTTGCACACCCTACAGAGTGGACAGGCAGATGTCCTACGGATTCCTTTTTCCTCCCCGTAAGCTGTGTGGTCACAAAGTCTTATCGGTTTTGATGTGCATGTGCACGTGTCTGCGTAAACATATGAGTATTCTGGAGATTTGGACTGGGTTCTGAAGTAGGGATGTGACTGTATGGGAGAGAACATGCCACATATCACATCCCCAGAGAGAAATCCTACATGCCAAGGTGCTTCAACTAATCGACAGCAGCGTCTGTTTGTTTCTGTTCCATACCTGCCATTTCTATACATAAGTGTTGTGAGAAAAATGTGTGTCCCCACACACACACCCTTTGGTTCGTGTTCCCTGAGTGTTGCCTCCTCACCAAAGGCGAAAGGTGCAAGTTTGAAAACGCTAAGCGCTGGCAGAGACACACAAAGCAAAGGGTCTCTTCCTATCTTTTTATTAAAAGTACCAGCATTCAAAGTTTACCTGACAAGGTGACCAGCAAGACGCTGTGCCAGCTTGCCAACATAATACACTTCTATTTAAAAATATAGATAGTAAAACACACAGAAAAATGAACATGCAAGCAAAGTATCTCACCCAAAGCATGCAAGAAACGAAAGGGCCCTTTCGGGTTGACTCCAAATTCTCAGGAGGCTAAGCCCCTCCTGATCTTTCAAGAGCCAAGGACGGTCTGTTGGATTTTACCAGTATTTATGCCAAATGTTCCAAAGAGGTCCCTTACAGTTGTAAATTAACAATTTAGAAGTTGAAATTGGTTTACTGGTGTTGCTTCCTTGGTTTCACACAACAAAACTTACATTTTACAGGATCAATACAGTGTCATTGTTTATTCCTGGTGTTCCCACATGGGAAATAAACTGTCCCTTGATGTTATCTCTGAGATGAAAGCGGGGAGTGTGAAATCTCTGTATCTCAGGAAGTTAGTTTGTCTTTTGGATTGAAGTCTGTCATTCTTCAAATGGCCTTCCAGCTGCTGTTTATTGCTGGTTATTGTCTCACACCTGTGGAAATTTCCTAGGAATGGAATGTTGTGAATTTTTGAGTACACTGAGAGGAATGCTCTGCCTAGAACAAAGGGCTTGCAAAGAATCATGGCCTGGTTTAGTGAAACAGGCCATGGCTATCAGCTGTTTTTCTAGCAATGACAGAGATAGGTACATGGATTTTATAAACTATTTGGTTCATTTTAAACCCAAACCTTCCCTATTTCTAAAATTTCTTACCACAATAAGTAACCCCCTTCTTCCTCTCCTCAGTTGAGAGGACTCGCCTTCTCCAAGCTCTGATAGGCTAGGTACTCAACAAGGCTCTCAGGACAATCTTCTAAGAAACATTTGGAACAGCTAGATTTGAGTCCAGTAGCACCTTAGAGACTAACACGATTTTTGGGGGTATGAGCTTTCAAGAGGCAAAGCTCCCTTGGTCAGATACTTTGGCTCCACCTCCTGCAGCAGCCATTTTGTGACAAAAGAGAAGAAGGAGACTGGATTTATACCCCGCCCTTCACTTGGAGTCTCAGAGTGGCTTACATACTCCTTTCCCTTCCCCTCCCCACAACAGACACCCTGTGAGGTAGGTGGGGCTGAGAGAGCTCTTTCGATGACTGCTCTTTCAAGGACAGCTCTGAGAGAACTATGGCTTGCCCAGGGTCATCCAGCAGCTGCAAGTGGAGGAGTGGGGAATCAAACCCGGTTCTCCCAGATTGGAGTCCATGCACTTAACTGCTACACCAAACTGGCTCACTTTGTGGCTGCACCCATCATGCTGTTTCAGAATTCCATAGGTGCCCACAGGCTCAGAACGTTGGGGACCTGTTAAGTCAGCCACTTAACAAACGAGTCAGAGAGTGATTCAGCAAAGATCAGCTTTATTTAGCAACTCGTAACTCAAACTCAAACACAGATCAACTCGGATAGCCAGAACAGCTTTTGCATTGAAGCTGTTCCACTTTTAAACTCTCCCGGTGTAGCCACACCCACTGTACAAATACCAACCAATACGGTTGTTCACATAAGGACCAATCACGGATGTTCCCGCTCAGGGAGCTTGATGGCATGTGATTGGTTGGTTCTTCCTGGGCTACCAATAGGATTGGAGGGATTAGGATCCTAGCCCAGGACGAAGCTTAACATAGCACTTCAGTGAGGTGGTTCACATACAGTTATGTATTCCATTGGTAGCTATTGAATACATCACAGGACCCCTGTACTAGAAGCACACATCTTCGTCCTTCTTGAGGTAGTGACTTCTTGGGATAAGGCAGAGGGCTATTCTGAGCCTCTAAAACAGAGCTGTGAAACCATTTGTTACGGGGGCTGGTTCTGATGTAAATGTCACTTTGTTGGGCTGAGCCATGTGTGCCATAAAATGTAATGCCAGGTACTGGAGATATAAGCTTTATAAAAGACCCAGGCAAACCCAATTAACAATATATTCTTTTACTCAAAATACAAACAAAAGCAATTGATTCCTGGCAGTGAAAGCAATTGATTTACTAGGGAACCCACAAAAGCCCCAATAAATGTGTTTAATCATATGCAAGATAAGTCCCCCCCCCAAGGGATACCATAAAAGGGGGAATACCTTACATTTCCATACATACCAGTTGCTTGCGGGCCGGGTAGGAGCCCTGGATGGACCAGTTCTGGCCCCCGGGCCTTATGTTTGACACCCCCGCTCTAGCACCTTTCCTTAAAGTATCTCTAGAGTGAGTAGAAACTCTCACTAATCCCGCAGCATCCAGCCCCGTCTGTATGTACACAGAGGTTTGCTAAACTATTGCAAGTAGTTCTGACGGGATATTTTAACTTCTTTATTTCCAGAACTAAGTTCCTCGGCGGAAGCCAAATACGATGCTTTCCTAATAACAAATGTTGTCCCCATGTATCCTGCCTTCAAAAGTAAGTACCTTTTGCCGTGATTTTTTCCAGCTTCCGTGAAAGCAGCTTTTCACTAATGATGACTTGTTTTTCAAAATAATTATAAATATTTGTTGTTGCTGCCTGCACGTTTCAGCCAACTTATGGTGGCCCCAGGTCAGGGCAAAGATAAATAGTGCATAACTAAATTTGGAGAATGAATGACTGCATGCCCTGACTCGGATGGCCCAGGCTAGCCCGATCTCATCACATCTCAGAAGCTAAGCAGGGTCGGCCCTGGTGAGTACTTGGATGGGAGACCACCAAGGAAGTCGCTCCACGGAGGAAGGCAACGGCCAACCACCTCTGAATGTCTCTTGCCTTAAAAACTTTGTGGGGTCACCATAACTGTGATGCGACTTGATGGTACTTTCCACTGGTTGTGTCATCTCCACAGGGCAAATCTTTGTAAAAGTTTTCATTGAAAGAGCAGTGTACAAAAATGCACTGTCCCCCCCCCCTCCCCAAAGTATACTCTTTAAAAACAGAAAATTTTCTGGCTTGGTCATCAGTGAATCTCTCTAAGAGCTTAATCTTACATATTTTACAGGACAGATGAAAAATAGTGGGCATAAATTGCATTAAAAGATATGCATTAAAAGTTTTGGCATAATTGGATGATGGGTTGCATTCAAGTTGACTGTTAGAGCCATGGTCGGTAGTTCAGCAGTTCGAGACCATGGTCAGTAGTTCAGCAGTTCAAGACCATGGTTGGTAGTTCAGCAGTTCGAGACCTGAGTGTGCCGCATGATGG
>NW_015167128.1:236443-237277 GCF_001447785.1 Gekko japonicus | reverse complement strand
TAGATAACTAGGTACCACTTCGGTGGGAAGGTAACAGCGTTCCATGCGCCTCGGCGTCTAGTCATGCCGGCCACATGACCACGGAAACGTCTTCGGACAGCGCTGGCTCCTCGGCTTTGAAACGGAGATGAGCACCGCAACCCTAGAGTTGGACTCGACTGGCTTTCGAGCAAGGGAACCTTTACCTATGGCATTTACTGTCTTGTTTCTAGAAGCAGCCAGTGCTTTTCATTCAGAGGGCTTAGCAGGGCATTCACTTTGTGTGGATTCTTCTGCTAATTAGATGTCCAGTGGCATCTAAAATGCAGCGGACAGATTCACGGAGGACGGAGTCATCAGTGGTTACTAGTCATCATGACAATTATCTAGTCCCTCCTGTAGCAGAGGCAGAACGCCTCTTTAAATCAGTTGCTGGGGAGCACGGGCAGGAGGATACCATTGTAGTCCTCCTGCTTGTGGGCTTCCTAGAAGTAGCTGTTTGGCTACTGTGTGAACAGAATTCTGGACTAGATGGTCCTTCGGTCTGATCCAGCATAGCTCTTCTTATGTTCTTATGCTATCCAGATTTATTCTACTTCTTCAGATACTGGGTTTTCTGCCTTCTCATTTTACTTGCTGGTAAGTTCCAGGTGCGTGCATGTGTGTTTTCTCCCTGTTCCCGCATGTGTTTTGCTCCTTCTAGTGGTTGATTCTATTCCACATAGATTTATGTCTGGCATGAAAGCCTGCAGTTGAACTCTGCCGTAAGATATGCTGGAAACAAACCCAAATGATATTGAATCGACCACTAGAGGGAGCAAAACATGTGCGGAACTAGGGCTGCCAAGTGGGGGC
>NW_015167128.1:235570-236345 GCF_001447785.1 Gekko japonicus | reverse complement strand
AAACTCTATGGTTTTCCCTCCGACGATCGGGGCCACGCCTTCAACGTGTTCGACATCGTGCGTCACTTCTGGTGACGTGCTGCTGGCGCGCGCATCAACGGAGAGCTCCCGGAGCCCAGCAAGGCTCCCCCGCCGGTAGGGAAAATCAACTTGGCAACCCTATGCAGAACAGAGGGAAAAACTCTGAAGAAACTGGAACTTACCAGTAAGTAAAACGAGAATGCAGAAAAGCCCACCCATCAATTCCTCTATGGGGTTGTAGCTAGATAGTTCTGTGTCAGGCTCCAGGAACATGAGTCAACATTATCATTTTCACACGTGAGGTTTAAAGCTGCTAAAGCATTGGTCTCCCTACTTGGCTTGCAGAGAGCGACACCCACCAATGGCCATCAGCCAAAAGAGCCACATGGCAGAAGCATCCCCTGTGTGCCATCCCACCAAACAGATAGAATCATAAGGGACCTCCAGGGTCACCAACCCCCTGCACAATGCAGGAAATTCACAAATTCCTCCCCCTCCGCACCCGCAGTGACCCCCTCTTCCATGCCCAGAAGGTGACAACATACATACATAGAATAGTATAAGATATAACTGTTAAATATACATAGCCGTGGCTGCATCTGCATGGTTTCCCAGGCCCTTGACTTCCATCCCTAGCAAGGGGTCTGCAGCCTACCCATCTCACAAGTGGCTGTTTCAGAGCGGCAGCCACAAGCCTCACTGGACAAGGGCCTTGCTCATTTCCTTGGAACGTGGGGTGGGGCATGCAGGGGAA
>NW_015167128.1:229374-235532 GCF_001447785.1 Gekko japonicus | reverse complement strand
TGTGGCTCCCGAGCCACTGAGAGAGTATCACTGTGCTAAGGGCATCACAGTCTCCATGGCGATACCCGGATCTGTCTAGTTCTGAATTCTAACAGTGGCTAGCCGGATGTGGGAGATGGAGCGTGGAACTTGGTGGAGTCTGGTCAGATCCTGGCAAGGATGCATCACTTGCATTTTGGGCAGGAACGGAGTTCCGGCTGGCTCCCAAGTTGGCCACACCCAGCAGGAACTCATTAGTATAAGAGGCCACACACAGCAGTAGAAACTCATTAGGATTGGCTACAGTAGGCGCGTGTGGCCTAATATGCAAAGGAGTTCCTGCTACAAAAAAAGGCCCTGGGTCTTGACAACAAACAAGGTAAACAGAATAAGAAGCAAAAGGTGGGTGTGGCTGGATGACCACACTTCTGGTAACATGGGGGTGTGGCCTAATGTGCTAATGAGCTGTGCTGTCAGGGTGGGGCCTAATATGCTAATGAGTTTCTGCTGTTGGATGTGGCCTAATATGCTAATGAGTTTCTGCTGTTGGATGTGGCCTATTATGCTAATGAGTTCCTGCTGGACTTTTTCTACAAAAAAAGCCCTGAGCCTTATGATGAACATCATGCTGTGTAGGTTTGCTGACTCCGGTTTGGGAGATTCCTGGAGGTTTTGGGGGTGGAGCCTGGGGAGGACGGGGACCTCATCAGGGTGTAATGCCATAGAGTCCAATCTCCAAAGCAGCCCTTTCCTCCGGGGGAACCAATCTCTCTTTTCTTTTCTTTTCTTTTTTTGAATTTTTAATTAGTTTATATACAGAAGGGTGGGGAAAGGAAGGCAGAAAAGAAAAACACAGAAATAGTTTAAAAATCCCAGTGTAGCTTTCTGCAGTACTTCGTTGATTTGCTGTGGGTCCTGACACATACCCATTGATACCTGTTGTCTAAACCATTGACTATTTGCATTTCTATTGATTTTACTAAACTGGGCTTAATCTGCCGGGGTTCAGTTTGGGACATCGGTGTCAGTGATTAATCCTGGATTATGTGAAAGGTGCCCCTGAGCTGGTGCAGGGTGCATTTCTTTCACCCACCAAGTGACTTCAGAAGGCTGGGGAAAGGGGATTCCAGATCAGAGCGTAGTGTTTGAGCCCTGGCTCCCCTCTGTCTAGCAAAGGTATTGTGAACAATTTAAATTGCTTTTTGAAAATGAGCAGTGTGGGCAAATGGCACGATCATCCTAGCTAGGATCACTAAGGATGCTGTCTGGAGGAACTGCGGTCACAAATGTGTGTTTGCGTGCATGCCTAGCTGCATGGAAGGCAGTGAGAGAAATCCACCCTATTTGTAAGGAAAAGACAATGAGACCTCTGTAGGGTGCCCATGGGCAATGCCAGTCTCAGAATGGCGTTGCCTGTTTCCTTTGTTTGTAGCTTGAGGCAGGCAGATGAGAATAAAAAACAACAACAACAGAACATGAATAGTGTTCTTTAGCAGAAGCTAAATGAATCTGCAGATTATATGAATGCTAAAGAACATTAAGAAAATTCCTTCTGGATAAGATGATGATAAAGGAAGAACCAAGGGAATAATATGCAGCAGTTGCATGGGCTGATTCCCACTTTACGTCTTCTACTTGGATATACACACAAGTACACACCTACCTCACATGCGGTGATTTCCCACAAGCGCTGCTCCGCGCTCACTCTTCTCTTTGGCCCGATGGTACGTGACAATTTCACACAAGCTGCTGCGTGACCTGACGGGGAAATTCGCAGGAAGCTGCGGGGCAAAATGCAGCAGCTTGTGTGAAATTGACACGTACCATCGGGCAAAAGGGAGGAGTGAGCGCGGAGCAGTGCTTGTGGGAAATCATCCAGGGTGTCTGTTGTGGGGAGGGGAAGGGAAAGGAGTTTGTAAGCCACTCTGAGACTCCGAATGAAGGCTGGGGTATAAATCCAATCTCCTCCCCTCCCCACCCCTCCAATAAAATATATGCACTTCTCGTAAGAATATATGAACATAAGAAGAGCCTGGCTGGATCAGACCAGTGGGGAGGGGCTGTGGCTCAGTGATGGAGCATCTGCTTGGCATGCAGAAGGTCCTAGGTTCAATCCCCCACAACTGTAGTTATAGGACCAGGCAGTGGGTGATGTGAAATACCTCTGCCTGAGACCCTGGAGAGCAGCTGCCAGTCTAAGTAGACAATGTTGACTTAGATGGACCATGAATCTGATTCAGTTTGAGGCAGCTTCATGTGGTCCTGTGTTCATCTAGTCCAGTATCCTGTCTCACACAGTGACCAACCGGTTCCTCTGGAGGTCCAGCAAGAGGGCATAGAGGCCAATGACTTCCCCTGATGGTGCCTCCTGGCACTGGGATTCAGAGGCTGGCTGCCTCTGAACATGGAGGCTCCCTTTAGTCACCATGGCTGGCAGCCGTCTAATCCCCTTTTAAAGCCGTCTCTGTTTGCTGCTTTCACTGTGTTCCCTGGCAGTGAAATCCATGGTTTAATCACTCCTTGAGTAAAGATGAAGTACTTCCTTTTGTCTGTCTTGAATCTGTCGCCCACCTTTTTATGGATTGCTGATTTTTGATAGAGGTATACAGGGCTTTTTTTTGTAGAAAAAGCCCAGCAGGAACTTATTAGCATAACAGGTCACACCCCTGACAGCGCAGCTCATTAGCATATTAGGCCACACCCCATGCCTTCCCTTGGCTTGCCTGGGCGTCCCGTGGCTGCGGGGTGCCCGGACAAGCTGGCCCTTGGACAGGCCGGGGAAGGCACGGGGAGGCCTTTAAATGGAGGGGTGTCGCTCTCCAGGCCTTCCCTTTGTAGCCATGCACACAGGGGTTTTGGCTGTAGTGGGCGTGGCCAACTCTGAAGCCGGCCGGAACTCTGTTCCTGTGTGTTCCTGCCCAAAAATAGCCCTGGAGGTATACATTGACGAGTCAGAGCTCACTTCACTTGTTGCTGATTTAAGGATAATCTTGTGTCTTGATACAGGAGTGTGGAATTACTTTCAGAGGGTTTTGGTGAAGAGGTATGCCACTGAGCGGAACGGAGTCAATGTCATAACCGGGCCGATTTTTGATTACGACTTCGATGGCGTACACGACACAACAGACAAAATCAAACAGTAAGTATCCGCTGCCTTTTGAAATAACTGCTTGGTGTTTGGTGGAGGCAGACTCTTATTCAGTTTGGTTCTTTTTGTGTGTGTAGAATGTTGGGTGTATAGACTTAGTGAAGGTCAGTCAGGATCAGTCGTGGGCTTTGGAGGTCCTGGACAAGATCTCCCTGGCGCTTCTTAAGTGCGTCCTCCGTGCTTTCTGGGCAGAGCAAAGCAGTACTGGTAGAGCTACTGGGGCTTGGCTCCGTACGATTCTGACTACCAGCAGACTTCCAGTGACTCAGTGGTGGGTTCTGATAGTTGCCCCATGATGATGCCAGTGCTGGCCCCGGACTTAAGGTTGCCAGCCACTTGTGAAACACCTGGAGATTTCAGGGTGGAGCCTGGGGAGGGACATCAGTTGGTAGTCCCCAGCCCCAGGGACGTCCAACTTGCCTTGACTAGGGCCAGGGCCTTTTCGGTCCTGGCCCCTACCTGGTGGAATGAGCTCCTGTATGAGATCAGGGCCCTGCAGGACTTATAACAACTCCGCAGAGCCTGCAAGAAGAAGAAGAAGAAATTGGATTTATACCCCGCCCTTCACTACCCAAAGGAGTCTCAGAGCGGCTTACAAACTAGCAGCCGTGGCTAAAGTGCATGTATAAGTGTACTTGCCATGTCAGTTAGCCCACTTGTATGTAGAATAACCCTGGATAGGCCAGGGTAGCCCGATCCTGTCAGATCTCAGAAGCTAAGCAGGGTTGGCCTTGGCTAGTATTTGGAAGGACGACCTCCAAGGAATACCAGGGTTGTGATACAGAGGCAGGGAATGGCCAACCACCTATGAAATGTCTCTTACCTTAAAAGCAAGTCTAGCTTGCCACCTAGTGGTGTATCATGCTAAAGAGCTAGAACTTTTGGCTGCCAGACAATCTTAGGATCTCCGAGTTATTCTTCACACAATGCCAAACAATAATTCATTAATTAGCCTGCACTAGCATTCTACCTTTGCATCAAAATGGGCCAACTTGCAGGCTAACACTTACACAGGCCTGTACTTCTCCTTGGGCTGCTGTTTTGGCCCTGAGTTTGGAAACCTTGCTTATTACCAGGCTTCTCCTACTGCCAACCCATATTCTCTGAGGTTCTCAGATCAATCATCTCAGTATCCTACTTAGCTCTATTCAATGGGGCTTACTCTCATAAAAGTGTTTTTAGGATTGCACTGTCTGAGGCTGAGCTACACACTGGGGAGTGTCCCTCCTGCGTCACACTCCTACCGCGAACTTGCTAAATGACCTCAGCATCAAGTCAGCGCCGTGCTTAGGGATGCCAGCCTCCAGGTGGTACCTGGAGAGATCTTGGAATTACAATTGACCTGCGGACAACAGAGATAAATTCCTCTGGAGCAAATGGCGACTTTGGACGGTGGTTCCCCCCCCCTCCCCAAATCCTGACCTTCCCAGGCGCCGTCCCCCAATCCCCAGGAAGTTCTCGGCCCAGAACTGGCAACTCAAACCACAGTTAAGATGGCTGTCTACATGCAACCTAAGTGAAACACTTTGAATACTCTAAAAGCATGGTCAAACACTAACTACTAGTAGTAGTCATGTATGGCTGCGAGAGTTGGACTATAAGGAAGGCCGAGCGCCGAAGAATAGATTCTTTTGAACTATGGTGCTGGAGAAGACTCTTGAGAGTCCCTTGGACTGCAAGAAGATCAAATCAGTCGATCCTAAAAGAAATTAATCCTGACTGTTCCCTGGAAGGCCAGATAATGAAACTGAAGCTCAAATACTTTGGCCACCCAATGAGAAGGGAGCACTCACTGGAGAAGACCCTGATGCTGGGAATGACTGAAGGTCAAAGAAGATGGGGACGGCAAAGGATGAGATGGTTAGACAGTGTCATCGATGCAACGAACATGAAATTGAGCAAGCTTCAGAGGACGGCGGAAGACAGGAAGGCCTGGCGGGATCTGGTCCATGGGGTCGCGAAGAGTCAGACTCGACTGTGCGACTGAACAACAACAACAACTAGTATTATTTTTAAAGTACTTTGAAGAAGGGCCAAACTTCACCATGTGCTAATATGTCAGGACTGGGTTCCTCGGCCCCGGCTAGTTTCCCACATAGCCCCAACAGCAGTTATGGAGAACGTTGTTTTATTTATCTTTAATTAATTTATTTATTTATCTTTAAATTTATATCCCGCTCTCCCCGAAGGCTCAGGGCGGCTCACAAGGGGCACGAATGCCAAGTTAAAACATTAAAACAGTACAGAATAATATAAAATACAATAACTACAGTACTCTAAAATTTACTTCACGGTGCTCCAAAATTAATTAACTATGAAATTCAAGATGGGGTTCTAAAAATACTAATAATATCCGTTTTCTGTGCATAGTGCCTGCTTTTACTAGCCTGCAGGGGCCCGGTTCACTTGGGACCGCAGCGTGGGGGGAGGAGGGACTCCTGCCTTCCACTCACACTGTTTCCCACACACTAAAATGGCCCTGGGAGGAATTATGTGCCCCATTTTGGAGGTGATAACTCACCATGGAGCTGTTTCAGTGTGAGGGGGAAAGGCACTGGGTGTCAGGGTTCCCAGTCAATCACACTCAACACCGGGATCTTCAGTAGAGTCAGTTTATTGAGGGAGAAAGTACATGAGACACCTTAAACTCTTGTGTCAGGAATGGTGGGGAAGGCGTGAGCCCCAGAGGATATGCCCCCTTCAAAGGAGACCCCCTGATACTACCAAGCCAATAAGCAAGCACCCTGCAGCACAGGCTAAAGCAGGGCCGTTAGCGGGGAAAGGAGAGCTAGGAGACGCCGCCACTCCAAGGACACCTACCGAGATAAGCGGCTACAGCGGAGAAGGTAGGAAAGGAGGGGGCCGAGGTCTCCACCCCCACACACATTCCAAGCCATGACAGCGTTAGCTGACGCTGGGGGAGGAGGCAGGAGTTTCCCTCTCCCCCAGCAAGAAAGTCCTGAGCTGAATGAGGGCATCTGAACCTCCCGGAGCCAACTTGTTAAAAAGCATATTGCGTGTTTTGGACCTT